>NC_055682.1:42519391-42586331 GCF_017639745.1 Melanotaenia boesemani
AAGTATTATTCAAGGCAAAAGATCCTTTGTGACCAGGAAACATTCAGAAACTGTTGGGAGGTGGCGTACAGTTGCAGGGAAACTTTTCTCGTTTACATGCTCGTACAACAAAAAGACGTTTTTCTGTTTCTCTGTGTGGAATTAAAAGAATCTATAAATCTGAAAAATTACACATAAATCAAATGTTTAAAATGGGGCCGGTTGTTCTAGATAAAAGCTATCCGGATTTGGGAATCCCATTTTTCGGGACGGCAGATCACGTAATCAGGCTTACTTTTACCCTGGTTGTTCAAAGCAAATTAGGACTGGATCACCTGATCCAAAATCCCGTTTTTCAGGATCACCAAATCCAGATTTCCAGCACGTAAATCAGTGTTTGCTGCCGGTCATGTGAAGAACAGCAGGTAGAAGAGACGGTCTGCATGCCTCGCAGGTGGAACCACCGGGACCATGTAACATAATAATAATAATAATAATAATAATAATAATGCATTTTATTTCTTGGCGCCTTTCAAACACCCAAGGTCACCGTACACAAAAGTAAAAATATATAAAAAGACAATAAAAACATAAATTACATAAGAGTTAAAAGAGATAACGGACATTGATATAAAAATTACACAAAACAGTCAGTATACATGGGTTATAGGGAGTATGTCAGTTTAAACAGGTGGGTTTTGAGTACAGATGTGAATGATGGAAGGGAGTTGATGTTCCTAATCTCGGATGGAAGTGAGTTCCAGAGCTGGGGAGCAGAGCGACTGAAGGCTCTGCTCCCCATGGTAGAGAGACGGGCAGAGGGAACAGTAAGGTGAATGGAGGAGGATGACCTGAGAGCACGGGAGGGAGTGGCAATATGGAGGAGATCAGACAGATAAGGAGGGGCCAGATGGTGAATACCTTTGAAAGTGAGGACCAGTAACTTATAATTAATTCTGTATTTTATTGGGAGCCAGTGAAGTTGTTGAAGGACAGGGGAAATATGTTGAAAGGAAGAGGTGCGAGTCAGGATACGAGCAGCAGAGTTCTGGAGAAGCTGCAGTTTTTGAAGTGATTTATTGGGAAGACCGAAGAGGAGTGAGTTACAGTAGTCGATGCGGGATGTGACAAGACTATGGATAAGGATTGCAGCAGCATGTGGAGTGAGTGAAGAGCGTAGACGATTGATATTACGAAGGTGGAAGTAGGCAGACCGAGTAATGCTATTGATGTGGGCTTGAAATGATAGGGTGCTGTCGAGAATGACGCCGAGACTCTTGACCTGAGGGGAGGGGGGAATGGTAGAACTGTCAATGTTGATGGAGAAACTGTGAGATTTGGTTAGAGTGGAGGGCGTTGAGTTTGAGAAAATTGGAGGAGAACCATGCTTTAATTTCCTGGAGGCAGTCGGAAAGAGAGGAAGGAGGAAGAGAGGAGTGTGGTTTGGAGGAGATGTAGAGCTGGGTGTCGTCTGCGTAGGAGTGGAAGTTGAATACTGAATAATACTGCATGTATTGTCCTGCATTACATTGCGACCAGGTGGACCGTCCCTCTCTGATGATGTTAGCGATGCACCTGAGCCCCGTTTGGAGGCCCAACCTCTGGCATTCTGTCAGATTGAGGGACGGACGGGGCGTGTAGAGCGATGCATTGTTAGAAATGAATTTTTTTTTTTTTTTTTTTAACCCTGTCCTGTCCAGCATCCTAACATACAGAACGTGGTCTGTGTGCCATATTTTGCTTGACAGATTTGCTCTACCAAGGGAGACATGTTATATACATGGCTGCCCTTGATATTTTTATTATTTTTATTGTAATCTTATTTTCTTTAGTCTTATATGTCAGTGCTGAACCTGACAGGGAGATAGAGGAAGAGAGAGAGAGAGAAAAAAAAAAAAAAGGGAGAAAAGGACAGGATTAAAATGTGGAAATAACAGTTGTCTATGCTGCCCAGAACATATCACAAAAAAAAAAACAACACTATAAACTACCACAGTACTACATGATACCGAAAGAAAGATAGAATGATGATAATATAAAAAATTACAATAGTCATCAAACGTACCTGCAGATGAACGTACCAACACACAAACATCAGCTACATCTAGTGAGAAGCGGATGGAGAGACGAGCACGTTTGTGAGCATGCACGTGTTAATATGCATGTGTGGCCATGCAACAGGGAGGAAATGTGTACCCGCAAGGGGGCCGCGATCACACCGCACCCCGAAGCATCAGCGGGGGACGGGGGGAGCCCGAGGCCCCAAAGGCCAAGCAGGTCCACAGAGCACCAAGCCTGGGACAGCCAAAGCAGACAAAGCAGCGGCCCACCCGGACCAGAGCAGAGGGGTCCCCAGACCGGAACCCCCGGCGCGACAGGGCAGGGGCACCAGAAATGAATTTTTTTGACAGGTTCTTTACTGATTACGCAGCGATGAATAACAAGAATTGAATATTTTATTTGTGTTTGTTATTGGATTTGTTTGGGGTTTATTTCATGGGGACATGATGTCTTGTTTCTATCTTGCCGAAAGGATTAACAGGAAGCTTATGCCTATTTTAACCACTTCATCCATATAACGGTTAAACAAGTAAGGTGCAAAATACAAATATAAGCATATGGATCGAATAAAAAGTTTAATTTGATCAGCTGTTAGGTTGTACCGCATGCTCTTCCTGTAATCCGCCTTGTAATCCTGTCCTCTGCTGGATCAGGATAATTCTGGTTTTTGGATCAAAGTTATCCGGATTCTACTCCAAAGTTTTGAACCTTAACTGAACGTTTTTCCAGATAACAACCAGGATTGGATTATGTGATCCAAGTAGGTTTCGGAACTTTCCGATTTCCGTTTTGAACAACCCATTTTCAAGATTTGATCCTATTCGATAACCGAAATCCGATCAGATCCCGTTTGAACAACCGGCTCCTGCGGATAAGATAAAAACGACTTAAATAGAGTTAAAAAAGAATCACTGTGCATGTCTGTAAAAGTAAAATCATGCTATGTGAAAACTATGTAAAAAGTTTTTAAAATGTTGTTTGAAAGGGTTAATATAAATAAATAATTTTAAATTTTTACAAAATAAATACACAAATAGTAAACAAATCAAATCAAAAGAATATTTGACGTTATTTTTCTTACATCAGCCAAACGATTATTTTGGACATATATATAGATTTATTTATTTATTTATATGCTGTTTGCTATTTTATTTTTTGTTTGTTAATTCGAGTCATTGTTTGCTGCTGCAACCTCAAATTTCCCAGTTTTGGGATCAATAAAAGTACCTTACCTGCCTACCTGCCATCTTCTTCATCTCTGTTGACGATGAGTGTGTTTCCCTGCAGGGACCCTTCCACTCAGAGCGGGATTTCTCTGTGGGAAATGATCCGTCTGGTCAACATGCTCATCGTCTTCCGCCTGCTTCGCATCATCCCTGACATCAAGGTACGCGAGACGTGTGGATCTCTGCAACACGTTCTGAAAAACCAGCTTGGATAAATGGTTTTAGACATACACATAAATAGATAAATGAATATGAATAAATCAAACTTATGTTACTCATGTCACAGAATCACAATTTTCCATGTTACAGCTGAGTTCTTTCCTTACTAGAAGGTTTGTTTCAGGATGACTAACTAGCTGCAGTGGTAGTTAACAGGAACTAACCAGATTGACTTACAGCACCGCAGCCCTGAAAACAAGATCACCTCCTAAAATGAAGCAAAGTTGTAGTAAATAATGAAGAAGTGAGCTAAGAAGAATGTATTCCTCTCCGGATCAGTGAGGTGTCTTTTCTTTTTCAAAATGAAATCAGTTTTTCTGAGAGTTTCTTTTTTTAAAATATCTTTTTATTTTATTTAGGTTTAAATACACAAATTCCACAATTACAAATGAAACAATTGTTCTTTTAGGAGAGGAAAAGTGAAATTAAAATCAGATTTTTTTCTTCTTTTCTGTCCCGTGACACGTTTTGCAGTTTGACAGCATAGAACACGGACAAAAATGTCAAAGAAAAAAGAAACAGAACAACATGAGCAGCAACCAAGCCTGAAGGAAAATAATCCCAACCTTTTCTTGTTCAAATGAAAACCATTATTCCCAGTGCTTTGCTACCTTTTCCTCTTCCTCAGCTTTTAAGTCTTTCTGTTGTTGGATGCCGTCTGCCACACCGCCGGCCGTTTTTAGGTTGGGTTTTCTCCCAGATATGACCCAAGACCAGGTCGGGGAATCCACGTGGCCACAGAGTCACAGGGCGTGTCTGATTCGGTTCTTTTAAGCAACGTCTCACCACCTTTGTGATTGTGTTGTAGTTTGGTGAGCTTCCCACGTATCAAAGCACGTCTCTTTCTTCACTCAGCTCTCGTTCCCACAAAGCTCCGACATACAGAGATGACTCACTGTAGGCCAATATCACTGTCTTATTATGGGATGTATTTTGTCTTCACTTGTCCTAATACGCTTCTCATAATAACATTTATAGATCTGAACAGGTCTTTCTTCTAACAGGTTTGTTAGATTATGTTTTCTTGTTATGGCTCCTACCTTTCCCTTCCCACTGTCTGAATCTGGTTCCTGTTGTCCTGCTTTAAATTCATCATCATGCGTTCTTTTCCCAATGTTAGCTGTTTTACGTCAGAGTACCATTTTCTAGGGTAAATTATGAATTTCGATGCACATCCTCTTTGACTGGGAAGTGGAAAAATGTGTATATCTTTCCATGGGGCAGAAAGGCCACTGAATGTGGCTGCAAAGCGTCGTGTGTGGAAATACGCAGCTATTCCTGGGAGTGCAGCGGCTCCTCGTTCATGTTTATTAAAGAGAACCTCAGACATGTTCGGTAACCTCCGCAAACCAAACGGTGGCAGAGGCACGTGTAGGCAGTCGTCTGTGGGCTAATCCTGGGAAAAGAGCTGGGAAAAGTCTCATACCTGTTTCTTTCCTGCAGCTCATGGCTTTGGTTGCAAGTACGCTGCTGGATCTGGTGAAAAACCTCCGAGCATTTGCAGGGATTCTGGTGGTGAGTGATTATTCATTCATTCATCCAACTGAAGTTTATCGCAGACAAGCTGCCGATGGGTGGCTCTTTGTATGGAGAAAAGCCCTCATCTGAATAATTTCATGCCTTCTTGGTTATTAGAAGGTGCTCTGACGTTGTCTCCTTGCTGTGTGTGCAGGTGGTGTACTACGTGTTTGCTGTGTTTGGGATCTGGCTGTTTGAGGGGGCTATTAAACCTCCTCCTGAGATGAGGTAAATAACAGTCCACGTAAAACCTCCTAACCCTAACTTCTGACATGTCACTTTATATACTACTACTAAGACAGCAGGAAGACCCAGGAATGACATTAAATAACCAAACGGAACTCAAAGTGTAGAATGTATAAATATGTGTGTGTGTGTGTGTGTGTGTGTATGTATATGTATATACACTACCGTTCAAAAGTTTGGGGTCACTTCCCCATTGAATCCCATGGCAAAGTGACCCCAAACTTTTGAACGGTAGTGTGTGTATATATATATATATATATATATATACTGTATATATATATATACGAGCTATATATATATATATATATATATATATATATATATACACACACATACGAGCTATATATATATATGAGCTGGGCGGCTGCCAGAGGCGGGGACCCTGGCGGTCTGATCCTGGGCTGTAAAAGCTAGCTCTGGGGACGTGGAATGTCACCTCTCTGGCGGGGAAGGAGCCTGAGCTGGTGTGCGAGGTTGAGCGGTTCCGGCTAGATATAGTTGGACTCACCTCGACGCATGGCTTGGGCTCTGGAACCACTGTCCTCGAGAGGGGCTGGACCCGTCCATCTGGAGTTGCTCCAGGTGAGGCGCCGAGCAGGTGTGGGCATGCTCATTGCCCACCAACTTGGTGCCTGTACTTTGGGGTTTACCCCGGTGGACGAAAGGGTAACCTCCCTCTGCCTTCGGGAGGGGGGACGGGTCCTGACTGTTGTTTGTGCTTATGCACCAAATAGCAGTTCAGTGTACCTCCTTCCAGGGACTCCCTCGTTCTGCTGGGGGACTTCAATGCTCACGTGGGCAATGACAGCGAGACCTTGAGGGGCGTGATTAGGAGGAACGGCCCCCCTAATCTGAATCCGAGTGGTGCTTTGTTGTTGGACTTCTGTGCTCGTCATGGACTGCCCATAGCGAACACCTTGTTCAGACATAAGAGTGTCCACATGTGCACTTGGCACCAGGACACTCTAGGCCGCAGTTCGATGATCGACTTTGTAGTCGTATCATCGGACTTGCGGCCGCATGTCCTGGACACTCAGGTGAAGAGAGGGGCGGAGCTGTCAACTGATCACCACCTGGTGGTGAGTTGGCTCAGATGGTGGGGGAGAATGCCGGTCAGGCCTGGTCGACCCAAGCGTGTTGTGAGGGTCTGCTGGGAATGTCTGGCAGAGTCCCCTGTCAGAAAAAGTTTCAACTCCCATCTCCGGCAGAGCTTCAACCATGTCCCAGGTGAGGCAGGGGACATTGAGTCCGAATGGGCTGTGTTCCGTGCTTCTATTGTCGAGGCGGCCAGCCGCAGCTGTGGCCATAAGTTCGTCGGTGCCTGTCGTAACCCCCGAACTTGTTGGTGAACACCGGCAGTAAGGGATGCTGTCCAGCTGAAGAAGGAGTCCTATCGGGCCTTTTTGACCTGTGGGACTCCAGAGGCAGCTGATGGGATCGGCGAGCTAAGTGGAGCACAGCTTTGGCGGTCGCTAAGGCAAAAACCTGGACATGGGTGGAGTTTGGAGAGGCCATGGAGAATGACTTCCGGACGGCTTCGAGGAGATTCTGGTCCACCATCCGGCGGGGGCTGGGGGGCTGCTGACCTCTACTCGGGACGTTGTGAGGCAGTCAATCCCGCCAACACGTCTTCTGATGAGGAAGCAGAGTTTGGGGTAGCTGGTGCTGGCTCTCCTATCTCTGGGGCTGAGGAGGTTAAAAAGCTCCTCGGTGGCAAGGCCCCGGGGGTGGATGAGGTCCGCCCAGAGTACCTTAAGGCTCTGGATGCTGTAGGGCTGTCTTGGTTGACACGCCTCTGCAGCATCGCATGGACATCGGGGACAGTTCCCCTGGACTGGCAGACTGGGGTGGTGGCCCCCCTCTTCAAAAAGGGGGACCGGAGGGTGTGCTCCAACTACAGGGGGATCACACTCCTCAGCCTCCCCGGTAAGGTCTATTCAGGGGTGTTTGAGAGGAGGGTCCGTCGGATAGTCGAACCTCGGATTGAGGAGGAGCAGTGTGGTTTTTGTCCCGGTCTAGGAACAGTGGACCAGCTCTACACCCTCTTCGGGGTCTTTGAGGGGGCATGGGAGTTTGCCCAACCAATCTACATGTGTTTTGTGGATTTGGAGAAGGCATTCGACCGTGTCCCCCGGGGACTTCTGTGGGGGTACTCCGGGAGTATGGAGTGCCGGACTCGCTTGTACGAGCTGTCCGCTCCCTGTATGACCGGTGTCAGAGCTTGGTCCGCATTGCCGGCAGTAAATCAGAATCATTTCTAGTGCGGGTTGGACTCCGTCAAGGCTGCCCTCTGTCACCGATTATGTTCATAACCTTTATGGACAGAATTTCTAGGTGCAGCCGAGGTGTTGAGGGGATCCGGTTTGGTGGCCTCAGGATTGGGTCTCTGCTCTTTGCGGATGACGTGGTTCTGTTGGCTTCATCAGGCCGTGATCTTCAGCTCTCACTGGAGCAATTCACAGCCGAGTGTGAAGCGGCTGGGATGAGAATCAGCACCTCCAAATCCAAGACCATGGTCCTCAGCCGGAAAAGGGTGGAGTGCTCTCTCCGGGTCTGCAATAGGGTCCTGCCCCAAGTCTGGGTTTCCCTGCTAAGGCAGCTGCCCCTGCGACCCGACTCTGGATAAGCAGAAGTAAATGGATGGATGGATGGATGTGTATATATATATATATATATATATATATATATATATATATGTATATATATATAATCATAATAATCACAACAATACTCAGCTTATTTATCCACATTTCCTTAAACAGCAACACGTTAACGGACGCGTATGGAAATAATAATCATAAAAATAACAGTTACATAAAATATCTACAGTAATAATGACATCAATAACAATATGGTAACAATAATAATGCGTACAGTGTTTATATAATATATAATCCTTTTTTAAACTATTAAAACTATAAAACTATTTCTAATATTCAAATAATAATATAAATAATAATACTGTAAATAAATAATAAATAAAAGCTCCAACAGTCTTGGGAATATATCAGTAGCATGCACAGCTCTAGCATCAGCACATCATATAATAAAAATATGTTTACAAAAAATATTCTGTTAGTAAAAATAGAGCAGAAATTATTTCCTTATAGAAACTAATAGCAAATAATTATAGTATTATCATGTTGACATTATAAAATACAGAGGACTCACTGCAGCACTAGTACGTACTTCTGTACTCTCTGAGGAGCTTTTCCTTATGTGGAGTTGAATATGTGGATATCTGAACATTGCTTGTGTTTCTCCTGCTCGCTGTAAACCTTATCTGTACTGTGTGATGATAAACCAAGTCCTGAAGTTTTTCATGTAGAAACACAGTTTGTATGTTCAGGATACCCAACTTTATGTATAAAACACTGTTTAGTCATATTACCATTTTAGTGTGTTTTCCTGATTGTTGCTTGTATGTGTGTGTCCCAGTGTGCTCTCTAATACCTCCATGGAGAACGTGACCTCTAACTTCACCATGCAGTGTGGCACGTACGAGCAGCTGGGCTACTGGCCCAACAACTTCGATGACTTCGCTGTAAGAAAGAAGCACCGGATCTTCGTTGTTCATGTTTCCCTGTAGGCGGTGAACGGTGGTTGCAGATGAGTAATCAGAGTATTTTTCCACCTTCTCTGTGTCCAGGCAGCCATTATTTTACTGTATGATGTTATGATAGTCAACAACTGGCAGGCCTTCATGGAAGCATACAGCAGATACACCACAGAGTAAGAATACACTTCTCACGCTCCACAGATGATGTTGTTGATGATGATGATGATGATCATTTATATCTCACAGGTGGTCCAAAGTATACTTCGTATGTTGGTGGCTCACCTCCTCTGTGATGTGGGTCAACTTGTTTGTGGCGCTCATCTTGGAGGTCAGTTCACCAAAACAACACAAACACAACATGAACTCTGATTTAAACTCGTGTCAGAGGGGAAATCAGTCATAATGAACTTGTTCGGGGACTTATACTCACCTTCCACGTCATCAGCTTCATCTGTTCAACTTCCTGTTAACACAGATATCCAACCAGCCAATCACACGGCAGCACGTAGCCATGGAGACGTGGTGAAGACGACTCGCTGAAGTTCAAACTGAGCATCAGAATGAGGAAGAAAGAGAGAGAGAGACTTTGAACATGGCATGGTTGTTGGTCTGAGTATTTACTGGGATTTTCCCCCACAACCATCTCCAGGGTTTCCAGAGATGGTCTGAAGAAGAGAAAATATCCAGAGCAGCAGTTGTCTGGACCAGGATGCAGCAGAAGACACACCGGGTGCCTCCTGCCAGCTAAGAACAGGAAACTGAGGCTACAATTCACACACACTCACCAACACTGGACAATAGAAGATGGAGAAACGTTGCTGGTCTGATGAGTCTCCATTTCAGCTCCACATTCAGATGCTCGGCTCAGAATCTGCTGGAAACATCATGAAAACATGGATCCATCCTGCCTTGGATCAACGCTTCAGGCTGCCGCTGGTGTGATGGTGGGGGGAGATTTTCTTGGTCCACTTTGGGCCCCTTAGTACCAACGTGGCCTGGTTTAACCAGCACAGCCTACCTGAGTATTGTTGCTGACCATGTCCATCCCTTTATGACCACAGTGGAGCATCTTCTGATGCTACTTCCAGCAGGATAATGCACCATGTTACAAAGCTCAGATCATCTCCACCTGCTTTCTAGAACATGACGATGAGTTCACTGGACTCCAACGGCCTCCACAGCCACCAGATCTCAGTCCAGTAGAGCAGCTTTGGGATGTGGTGGAACGGGAGATTCTCATCATGGATGCAGCCGACAAACCTGCAGCAACTGTGTGATGCTGTCATGTCAATATGGAGAAAACCTCTGAGGAAGGTTTCCACCACCTGCTTCATCTATCACACCAGGATTAAAAAGGTCCGACCCGGTTCTAGAAGGTGGACCTGATGAAGAGGACGACCCGGTACTAGAAGGTGGAAGAGGACAAGTTCTTGTTGTATTCTTGTCAAGTAGTTTTATCGTCAGTCAGAAGGGAAATGTTGGACGATGCAATGAGGAGGGTGTGACACTGAAAATGAGCGACATTTGACAACAACTAAAGTAGAAAAACAGGATGAAGTCACACACAGCTGAGAGCTTCAGTACCATGTTTCAGTCTGTTTGATGAGACGGAAACAGAAATGTTAAAGTTTGTGTCTTCAGGAATAAACTAAACCTTAAACGAGTCACAACATAAATTCTTGTTTTCTTTCAGAACTTCATCTACAAGTGGGACCGCAGTCACGGCTGCTCTGTTGTAGATGTGGAGAGGATCAGATATGAAACATCCGTCCAGCTCATGTTCAAGTAAAGCAAAACTGACTTTTATAACAGAAAAATCTGTGAAACCATCACTAACTACATGTTCATGTTTCTCATCTGCTGGCCTTCCTTTGCAGAGAGCAGATCCAGGAGCCAACAGAAGAGGATCTGCTCTGTCAGCTGCACCAACACCCACACTTAGACCTTCCCTGACCATCAGCTGCATGCTGCAGCCACAGCCATGCTGAAGAGACGCAGCAGCACAGCCACAGACGTCATCTCTAGCAGTCTGTTAACAAGTTTGAGTTAACTTTATTATCATAAAATGTTTTTACTCTCACAGAAACAAGTCAGAGGCACTTTTTAATGTAATTCCTGGTCATGTTTGAGAGGAAAACGTCAGCCAAAGACTTCCAGTCCCTCTGTCCAACTCTGATGATGATGGAATGTTTTGAACATGTTACTATATTACATAGAATTATTACATATTTCGTGTAACATTGCTAACCAACACAATCAAAAAAATCATTCATTCTCTCAGAAAGTCTGCCCTTTTTAATGTTTTAATGGATGCTGGAACTCGGCCTGTTCACATTGCTGTGTTGTCTGAAGAGACAGGTTTAAACCTGAGGTCCTGCAGTTGGGGGATCTGCCTGGACTAAAACCTGTAAGTTAGCTCTGCTTCACTTTGCAGAGATGATGTTCACATATTGATCTGTGATCTGTTGGAAGTTTACAGCTGCTGAGAGATATTCATCTTCATCCTGAAAGTGGAAACATGGAGTCAAAATGGCATTTAAAGGGTTAAAATAATTTAAATACTTACATTTTTGGGGCTTTTAATTAGAACTGAGGTTGACTGGAAGATTTGAACCAAAAAAAGAGAGAAAAATATAAGTCTATAATTTTTTATAGCAGTTTTTTGAGGAGGGCTTTTTTGACCCCTAAGGATCTGAACAGGTGGGAAATTAAAGCGACCCACAAGGTTTAAGCTACAATACATAAATGACGATACAACCTCATGGACAAATGAGGAATTACAGTCACTTTTATTAAAAGATTACAGGTAATATCTTCCATTATTTTCACATTTACCAAATTCCTCTTGCAGGCCAGATTGGACCCTCTGGGGGGCAGGTTTTGGCCTCTATGTTTGACACCTCTGCTCCAGATGAATGATTATAAATGTCTTCCTACAACAGTTTTTTCTACATTGTTGTAACTTTACTGATGCCCATTCTGTCGTAAATCATCTCGACTGTCACCCCCCCCCCTTTCCCCAATTTTTGACCATAGTAGACCAGGTCCTACTTGAAAACTAAATTACCTAGATCCTTTAAATCTGGACTAAATTATTGTACACAGCATATAGATTCAATATAAATCACACAGTTTGTGATTTCTGAAATCCGTATTCTGTTTGTGAAAATGTAAACAAGGCTCATTTTGTGACATCTAGACCAGTGATCCCCAACCCTGGTCCTCAAGGCCCACTATCCTGCAGGTCTTAGATGTTGCCCTGCTGCAACACACTATTCACATTAAATGAATCTCTGACAAGTTCTGCACAAATCTGTTAATGAGCGATTCGAGTCAGGTGTGTTGAAGCAGGGAAACAATGAAAGTCTGCAGGACATGGGACCTTGAGGACCGGTTGTGGGTTTCCCTGCTCTAGACCACATTATGGTCCTGTTAAAAAAAACAACAATAATTAGACACTACAAATAGAATAAAGTTGTCAGAAATCAGAAACTGTGTTTTAAAGAATCTACATGTTGTGTAGAATATTTCAGTCCAGACTGGAAAAGTCTTACGTTTTGTAGTTTTTCAGCAGAACCTGGTCTACTGTGGTCAAGGTCTAAAAAAAAGCAGTGGAATGGCCCTTTATGCATTTCACAAACCGGAAGCTAACTTCCTCGTCAAAGAGGAGAACGTTTTTTGGGGGAGTTTTTATTTATTTCAATCCAAGCTACAAGGAAGAAAAAAAATCTGCCCCACACAAGGAAATTAAAGTTAATAAGGAAGTGCATTGTTGACTCCATCACGGGGGGGTAATCTTTTCAGATTACATGTTTTTTCCATGTCGTATGTTTTACGGGGCAAGGCCCAAACTATTCTGGCTTTGCACTGATGAGAAAAACTTTTTCTTTTGACAGAAAAAAATGTGAAAACAGAACAAAATCATCCAGTGAACGTTAACATACCTGAGATGCGAGACTGGGTTACGGGGCTTTAATCTGGGAATATATTCTGAGGCCACATGCTGGATTTTCATGATATCCGTCAGAAATCGTTTGTCAGGTTTGAGGGGGAAAAAGGGAAAAAGTTCACTTTTCCTGACATCTTCACTTTAAATGAGAAGCAGAAACTGTGTGCTTTAGTATTTATTTAAATGTCTCATATTTGTGAGGTCACAAAGGGAAAGATGTCAGACTCACCCGTCTGAGCACACATTCACTAAAAAGTGGATCAAGCAAGTGAGAAAGGTGACAGAATTTTCTCATTTCCAGGCCTCATCCACAGGCTATGAGGACACACGGGACTGCTAGAAAACCTTTAGAAAGGGAATTTTGCATAATATGGGACCTTTAAAAAAAGTTTAAATTAATTTTATTTGTTTGTTTTTTTGTTTTTTTTTTTATAACTAAACAAAATTGTAACTTTTTGAAATAAATATTTTACCAAAAAAGAAAAATTGGTTTTACTGATTTCAATTTACTGTAAATTTGCAGGTCACAAATACACTCTCAGATCCATAATCTGTCAACATGCTATTCACTGTAGTTCAGGAAAACTGAAGCTTTATCAGTTTTATCAATGCCAAAAAAACTAAAGCAAAAGAAGGAAAGGAGAGCTGGAAAACTAAAGCAGAGGAAGGAAACGAGAGCTGGAAAACTAAAGCAGAGGAAGGAAAGGAGAGCTGGAAAACTAAAGCAGAGGAAGGAAAGGAGAGCTGGAAAACTGGAGTAGAGGAAGGAAAGGAGAGCTGGAAAACTGGAGAGGAAGGAAAGGAGAGCTGGAAAACTGGAGCAGAGGAAAGAAAGGAGAGCTGGAAAAACTGGAGTAGAGGAAGGAAAGGAGAGCTGGAAAACTGGAGTAGAGGAAGGAAAGGAGAGCTGGATAACCTGGAGTAGAGGAAGGAAAGGAGAGCTGGAAAACTGGAGTAGAGGAAGGAAAGGAGAGCGGGAAAACTGGAGTAGAGGAATGAAAGGAGAGCTGGAAAACTGGAGTAGAGGAAGGAAAGGAGAGCTGGAAAACTGGAGTAGAGGAAGGAAAGGAGAGCTGGAAAACTGGAGCAGAGGAATGAAAGGAGAGCTGGAAAACTGGAGCAGAGGAAGGAAAGGAGAGCTGGAAAACTGGAGTAGAGG
This sequence comes from Melanotaenia boesemani, assembly GCF_017639745.1. NCBI lineage: Eukaryota > Metazoa > Chordata > Actinopteri > Atheriniformes > Melanotaeniidae > Melanotaenia > Melanotaenia boesemani. The sequence continues at coordinate 42,533,308 of NC_055682.1, forward strand.
AAGGAAAGGAGAGCGGGAAAACTGGAGTAGAGGAAGGAAAGGAGAGCTGGAAAACTGGAGTAGAGGAAGGAAAGGAGAGTGGGAAAACTGGAGTAGAGGAAGGAAAGGAGAGCTGGAAAACTGGAGTAGAGGAAGGAAAGGAGAGCTGGAAAACTGGAGTAGAGGAAGGAAAGGAGAGCGGGAAAACTGGAGTAGAGGAAGGAAAGGAGAGCTGGAAAACGAGTAGAGGAAGGAAAGGAGAGCTGGAAAACTGGAGTAGAGGAAGGAAAGGAGAGCGGGAAAACTGGAGTAGAGGAAGGAAAGGAGAGCTGGAAAACTGGAGTAGAGGAAGGAAAGGAGAGCGGGAAAACTGGAGTAGAGGAAGGAAAGGAGAGCTGGAAAACTGGAGTAGAGGAAGGAAAGGAGAGCTGGATAAACTGGAGTAGAGGAATGAAAGGAGAGCTGGAAAACTGGAGCAGAGGAAGGAAAGGAGAGCGGGAAAACTGGAGTAGAGGAAGGAAAGGAGAGCTGGAAAACTGGAGCAGAGGAAGGAAAGGAGAGCTGGAAAACTGGAGCAGAGGAATGAAAGGAGAGCTGGAAAACTGGAGTAGAGGAAGGAAAGGAGAGCTGGAAAACTGGAGCAGAGGAAGGAAAGGAGAGCGGGAAAACTGGAGTAGAGGAAGGAAAGGAGAGCTGGAAAACTGGAGTAGAGGAAGGAAAGGAGAGCTGGAAAACTGGAGTAGAGGAAGGAAAGGAGAGCTGGAAAACTGGAGTAGAGGAAGGAAAGGAGAGCGGGAAAACTGGAGTAGAGGAAGGAAAGGAGAGCTGGAAAACTGGAGTAGAGGAAGGAAAGGAGAGCGGGAAAACTGGAGTAGAGGAAGGAAAGGAGAGCTGGAAAACGAGTAGAGGAAGGAAAGGAGAGCTGGAAAACTGGAGTAGAGGAAGGAAAGGAGAGCTGGAAAACTGGAGAGGAAGGAAAGGAGAGCTGGAAAACTGGAGTAGAGGGATGAAAGGAGAGCTGGATAACTGGAGTAGAGGAAGGAAAGGAGAGCTGGAAAACTACGGTAGATGCAGACAGCACTCACACAGAGCTTGAATGATTTCCTACATGAAACAGGGCAGAAATATTCATATACCTACATATTTCTGAGCCAGTCAGTCTCCGACTTTAGGAGTGGGTTTTAAAAAATTTGGGGGTTTTATGAACTATTTTTGCTTTTCAGTTAAGCCTCCAGCTTCAACAGATGAGACTCTTTTTTCTTCCTAGGATTTAGAAATCTTTTTCAGCCTTCTTTTAAACATTAGTTTAATTAACACCACAGCGTAGTTAACATCTTACATCTTACAATAAGATTCTGGTTTGAATATCATATCTCATTTCACAATGTTGCTTGATATACTGTCCTCCCATTTACCCATTTTTGTAAATATTTCTGATGTTAATTAATCTAGTACTTTAATGATTTTCCATGCTTCCCCAAGATATCGTTTCCTCACAGTAAAGTCAAACCAGATTAAATTTGCATTATGTTAAAAGTGTGTGTGAAAAAGAGTAGATGTGGATTTTTAATTGCTGTTTCAACATTGTTTATGTGTGCATTTTATTATGGAAAGCACTTTGTGCTACTTGTGTATGAAAAAAGTGCTTTATGAATAAAATTTGATTTGATTTGTAGACCGAGCATCTATAGGTGCTGCCGACCAAGAGTTAGGAAAGCAACCCCATACCTGAAAGACTATGCTGTGGCAGGGGCAGTCTACCCCTACACTGAGGAGGAGATTTCATTATTTTTGTATATCGCTGTGTATGTGTTTTTATATTATTTTGAATACAACCCACTTACTCTTGAATAGTTTACGTAATTAAAAAGATAATTTTATCCTCCTATTATTGGCAATAATGAGAAGTATAGTCAGGCAGTGGACAGCCAACGAGGCCCTCACATTGGACGGGATCCCGATTCAGACGTTCTCACTCGACTGAATGGACATTATCAGTGGTTATCACTTCATTCATATGGGGCAGCAGGACATTATCGTTTTTCCATATCAATGATCAGCAGCACTGATCCAGGAAGAATCCCAATCCTGTCCGACTGGATACCAGTCCATCAACAGACTTCAAATCCTCAGCATCACATCACAGGAATTTTCAGAAAATACTAGCTAAATAAATGTATGCCTTTTAAACTGGGACTATGATCAAACCGCAGAGTAGATAGCTTTTAAAGTGAAGATGGATCTTATCATAAATCTGGCGGATAATCTGAAGGCAGATTGTTTCTGATACATGTCTTCAGTGGAAAGATATTTTGGGAAAAGACAAAACTTAGGAGATAAAATCCTGTAGATAAGTGGGCCACATCAGCTAAACTGATTTATTGGTATTTATTGCAGGATGACATAAAGAAACTTCATGTTTTACCATCACACATCATCACAGAGCAAAACTAATGAATCTTTTTCATTTTATTTCCTTATCATGAAATTTTAATAATTTTTGGCCACAATAATTGATTTTGCTTCTTAAGTTTCTTTATCCAGATTGTTCTCTACTCTGAGTTGAACACAGAAAGACATTTTCCAACACTTATCATTAACCATGAGTTTTACACATCCTTTAAAACGATCATTTCTGTCTTTTTTCTAATCGTTTTGGATATTGACAGGAAAACATTTTCTATGAGGTCATACTACAGAAACGTAAACGTGAAATGTATAACGTTGTAACAGGGGGGTCAAACTCAAATACACAGCGAGCCAAAATGAAAAGACTGGAACAAGTTGAGGGCCGGTTCAATGTTTATCAAAAACTTATTAACTCTGCATCATTGGACTGGAAGACAGAATAGAGGTGGGTAAACCTACTGCATTTGTCACTAATCTTTTGTATGATGGTATGAAATAGAATAGACGTAGCAATGTTTCAGCAGACACATTTATGCAGAGAGGATGTTAGTACCCCAACTCCACTTTTTTTATATAGCACTTTTCAAACAACACTGTTGACCAAAGTGCTTTATACCAAAGTAAAACAATGAAATAATAATAAAAAAAACCATATACGATAAAACAGTTAAAATAAAGAGTCAAATATGCAGTCAAAACCAACATCTCAACCACTGTTAAAAGCCAAAGAGAAGAAATGGGTTTCAGTAGATTGGAAAATAACATATATAAAGTATATGTTTCTGCCCCTACTAGTACGGAAATCACTCCAAATAAATGTTATTGAGGAGAGAGGTGAAGAAGATGATAGAACTGCATTCATTAAGTGTATATACAATGAAAGGAAAGTGGCTTTGATCAATATCAAGAAGGTCACTGGTTCGAATCTTGGCTTCCTCCCACAGTCCAAAGACATGCATGTGTGTTGTTTGTCTATCTGTGTTGGCCCTGCGACAGACTGGTGACCTGTCCTCTCACCTGCTAAAATGCTGGGATAGGCTCGCGACCCGTAATGGAATAAGCGAACAAGATAATGGATGGATGGATGGGTATTACATACTGGATGAACTATCAGAGTTTGAACCAGTACTTGGATCTGATATGAATGCGATATTGGATCAGGAGTTGGATAAATCAAATATCTCTAATTTTAACACACAATCAATTAAAGCTTTAAAGTATTTACTCTCTGACTTTAACTCTTAGATGTCTGACTCCTGTATATCTTTGGTTCAAAATAATAAAGCATATGACTAACAGATCATCATGCTTCCTAATTTGCCCAGAAGAGTCGCCGGGTGGCGCTTTAACTTAACACTGTTGCAAAATCAAGGTTTTTGTGAACAATGTAAATTGGAACTTGAAGAATTTATGTGGATCAACAGATCTTCACTGGATGATGGTAGGTATCTCCGGGATGCAGTAAAAGGATTCAGAAGAAATAACGCAATTTCGTACTCTACCAGACTGAATAAAGAGCAACTTAAAACAATAGATGTATTAGAAACTGCGGAATCTGACCTGGAACGAACTCAACAAATAAATCGGAGCAAACAGCAAAGCATTTCTTTAAAATAAATACAGAACTTAATTTAACAGAGAGAGCGGAGTTTATTATAAATAAAAATAGAGTTAATAATTATTGTCATGGTAACCGCCACAGTAAGCTTTAAATAAACTAAAAATGAATGATCAACCCACAAATACAGGATTGGTTGCATCAGACGCTGGGATGATGATGTCTGGCCATAAAGTAATTAATAAAAGATTTTTCAGCTTCGATGGGCAGTCGATTAGAGGCTCACCTGCCTAAACTGGTGCACCCCGACCAAAGTGGTTTTGATAAAAAAGTGTCTTGCAGCTGACAATTTGCGTCAACTACTACACATCCTTGATACTTCGGATCATTTTTCATCCAAAGCTGTTTTATCAGTCGATGCGGAAAAAGCTTTTGACCGGCTTGAGTGGTCCTTTTTATGGTCTGTTTTGAATCATACTGTATGGGTCTTGGATCTAATTTTATTAATATGATTAAAGTTATGTATGCAAATCCTTCAGCATCTGTACTTACTGGTATTATACACCCTCTATTTGAAATAAGTAGAAGCAGTCAACAGGGTGATCCTGTCTCATCAATGTTATTTATTCTGTCACTGGAGCCTCAAGCTTGATCATATCCGAGTATCATAACAATAAAAATAAAATCCACTCTGCATCATTGCTGATGATGTTCTTTTCTTTTTTTTAAATAAAAATCTCTCTTAAACATATCCTTAACATGTTTTAACAGTTTAGCTATGTTACAAACTAAACTGATCAAAATCATCTGTTGCCTCTGAACTCTCAAAGCAAAGAGGGGTGTGCAGACTTTAATATTACAGTAGTTTCTCACTTTAAATATTTAAGAATGAATGTTTTTACTTCATTAGAAAAAAAATATTTATAAGAACTATAACAGTACTTTGATATGTTCAAAAATGAAGGCAGACACCCAAAAATAAAATTAACCAATTTACAAAGACAGAAGGAGCTGGGGGGTCTATCAGTACCTAACTTTAAACTCTATTTTCATGCTCTTACACTTCATCTTTTATTAAACTGGTTATGGAAAATGTTTCAATTCCATGGCTCAATACTGAAAAGAGTTTGGTGGCCCTGATTCCATTAAATAGTTTTCAAATTTGTCCTTTAGCAAATGTAAACTAGAATATGGGTCAATATTGACTATATATATATATATATATATATATATATATATATATATATATATATATATATATGTGTGTGTGTGTGTGTGTGTGTGTGTGTGTGTAGTATATACCTTTAGAAGACTGACCTTCAGTGGCTGCCAACCTGTGGCACCACAATACAAAGTTAGAAGCTGCGCTGGTGGGCTGCTGGCTCTGTGGGTGTTGGGTCGAGGGGGGGTGCTTGGGGCTCGCTGTCCTCTGGTCTGCCTGGGGTGTCCCCCACGGGGCATGGTGGGTGGGTTGTGTGTGGCGTGACTGTGTGGTGGTGAGTGATTGTGGGTGTGGCGCGGGGGAGGGTGTGAGTGTGGGGTTATATGGGGTGCAGATTGGAGTAGGTGGGGAGTGGGGGGAGGGGGCCGATAACACCCTGGTTCCCGGGGTGTGCGGCTGGAACATCGGGGTGTGTGCTGGCCTACGCCGGGTGGCTGTCTGGGGGGGCCTGGTCCTCCTAGGCATGTTGCGGGCCCTCTGCCTTTGGGGGGTGGGGCGGCCGCCTCTGGGCTCCTGGGGCCCTGGGCCCTTCGCTTGGGCTGCCCTGGGTGGCCGGTCCCTGCCGGGGCCGGCGGCTGCTGATCTTGGCCCACTGGGCCCTGTGCCCCGGGACCGTGGGGTCTCTTGCTGGGGCTCTCCTCTGCCGCCCTTCGGGTGGGGCTGGAGTCGTCTTCGTGGTGGGGTGGCATGGGTTGGTGCTCCGGGTCTGCTGCTGAGGGCCCGGGCCTCTGGCCCTGGTCTGCCTCTGGCCTCCGTGGAGGCGAGGTCGCATTTGCATGATCTCACTCATCACTCTTCATCACTGATCACTCCTTGTTTCTCATGCTCTGCATGCTGACACAGTCACTGAGTTGTCTAGTGGGTTTTTATACTAAGAGATTCTTCTTTTTTATTTTTCCTGTGTGTTAGTATCTGGTCGCTGTTATGGCTTTTTGATTTGGTTATTATTTAAAAACTCTTAATGACTGGCAGCTCTGTTTTTTCTGTGTGTGTTTCTGCTTTTGTAAAAGTTGTAGGAAATTTTCTGGTGTGTTCATGTACAGGTGTAACAGCTTGTTGTCTGGTGATGGTGTGGATTGAAGGGTCGTTTCCTTCTGTCTGTGATCTTTTTGTCTCCTTTCTTCTTTCCCTTTTGCTCTTTTGCTATTTTCCATCTTTTTCTGTCCCCTCCGGTCAGATCCAGCAAGATTACATAGATTCCGTGATTCAAAGTAAATAAATAAATAAATTAATCATATTATCAAGAGGAGCCTTACCCATAGGCCTCCCCTTGGCAGAGCAAATTTGTTCAGCACGATACAGCAACCAGATTATTATTTTGCTGCTATGATGCTGGACAGGACAAGTTAAAAAAAAAAAAAAAACAAAGTTAGAAGAGTAATTTTACTGCCATCATTCAACCTTTTTTCTCATTTCCTCTAAAAACTTTAAAAACTGTGGAACCTAAAGTGTTAACACCTCTTTCCTGTCTAGATGTCGGTATCTGTCGTGGTACTTCGTTTCAAAGAATCTTCTTACACTGCATTCTTTCATTACAACCACTGAAGTCGCTGACAAAGGTGAGCAGCTCCGTCAGGCGGCTAGAGAACAAGCGAAGTGTGTGTGCACGGGCCGTGATTGACACACCAACGCATTGGCAGTGCATTGTTGGCCAGCTCTAATAGTGGTTAGATATGATCACGTGAGCCAAAATTAATGAATTCACGATCCGATGTGGCTTGCAGGCCTTGAGTTTGACACATATGTGTTATAAGGTGATAGTTTCTGGTTATTTATGGTTAAAAGCATGAAATGTATCAAATTTTATTTATGGAGCGCTTTTCATGCACAAAGCAACACAAAGTGCTACACACAGGAAGTTAAAGCACACCTCAAAGTAGTCTCTTTCACACAATCTCTCTCACACACACTTTCACACAGAAACAAACAAAGTGCATGTACCCTCCGCCCACCAGCCCATACCCCATTCTGTACCAACATGACCTCCATCCGCGGTTACTGTCTCTGAACTGAATGTAAGTTTCATCAGTAGAATGAGACAAGGACCGTCACCATAGCAACAACCCGGCAGACACAGCAGGTAGAGCTACCGGTGTGAAGGATCCCCAGAAGGAAACGCTGGAGTTAAACAGTAAAAACATGAGTAAATAAACTTAGAAACAATAAGAACTGATAAGACCGACAAGAATAAAAATATATATAAAGGAGTTAAAATAAAATAAAATAAAAAATAATACATAAAATAATAAAATAATAAAATGGAGAGCCACATAAATAGCTGGCAATTAAAATAAATAGAAAAATATATGATTAGATAATTGAAATCTAAACAACATCAAATAAAATTCAGTTATAAGCTAAAGAGGTCTTGAGCCCGTTTTTAAAAAACAGCAACAGTCTCTTCAGCCCTGGGGTTCAGCAAGTCTGATAAATAAGAAGGTCCAAGACCAATAAGATTTTTTTATTTTTATTTATAAACCAGTAGAAGAAGCTTAAAATCTATCCTGAAACACACGTGGAGACAATGCAGCGCTTCTCGGACTGGTGTGACATGTTCCCGCCCTCTGGCCCTTATCAGAATGCTGCTGAGTTCTCAAGTAATTGCAGGTTATCTATCAAGTTATAACTTGATAGTTTATAGTTAAAAACGTGAAATGTGTCATGTATAACATGATAAGGTCCCAATTTTTTTCATTTGGGTGAAACCTCTACGCTTCCATATTATACATTTATATTTTAAACATATTTAGACAAGTGTGGGGATTTTCTGAAGTAGACTTTGTTTTCTTTTTTAAAAGGAAGTATGATATTCACTCTGGGCTGGAAAGCACCCAGTGCTTCCTGTTTTTTCAGGTTTTCATCCAAGTTCAGAGTGAAACTTCTAAAATGTATGTATCTCAAAGAGGAAAGACAAGAGAAGCGGTCTGACTGGATCGGAGAGTGTATGAAAAGGTTCTCTGTGAGAGCTACACACTCTGATTGATTTAAAATGACTTCAGTTCAAATGAATACCCTGTGTATGGCATAACTTTAATGCTTAAATCCTTAATCATTGGGGGGAGGGGGTCCATATATATATATATATATACATATGTATGCAAAGGCAAAGGCAAATTTATTTGTATAGCACATTTCATGTACAAGTCAATTCAAAGGGCTATACATAAATCATTACAACAGGGTGCAAAAAGCAATATAAGTGCATAAAAAATAAAAAAAATAAAAATAAATAAATAAATAAATATATAAAAATTAAAAGAAATGCAATTAATGAAATAAAAGCAGCAGGAATATGCTAAAATAAAATAGATGAAATGTAAGACATAAAGTTAAAGACAATATTAAAACATGATTCCAGCTTAAAAGAACCACATGTAGATTTTGTCTTCTAAATAATATTGAAATGCAGCAGAGAACAGGTGGGTCTTTAACCTGGATCTAAATAAACTGAGTGTTTCAGCTGATCTGAGGCTTTCTGGGAGTTTGTTCCAGACATGTGGAGCATAGAAGCTGAATGCAGCTTCTCCATGTCTGGTTCTGACTCTGGAACTGATAAGAAACTGGAACCAGATGACCTGAGGGTTCTGGTAGGTTCATACTGGATCAAGAGGTCCCTGATGTATGTTGGTCCTAAACCATTCAGATCTTTCTAGACCAGCAGCAGAACTTTAAAGTCTATCCTCTGACGGACCGGCAGCCAGTGTAAGACCTCAGAGCTGGACTGATGTGGTCCACTTTCTTGGTCTTAGTGAGGACTGGAGCAGCAGAGTTCTGGATCAGCTGCAGGTGTTTGACTGATGTTTTAGGTAGAACCTGTAAAAACACTGTTACAATAATCAAGCCGACTAAAGATGGAAGCTGGACTAGTTTTCCCAGGTCCTGCTGAGACATCAGATCTTTTACCTTTGATATATTCTGAAGGTGATAGTAGGCTGACTTTGTGGTTCCCTTCATGTTTTTTTCAAAGTTAAGGTCTGAGTCCATCAATACACCCAGATTTCTGGCGTGGTTGGTGGTTTTTAGGTGTATAGACTGACGCTCTGTGGTGACCTTTAATTGTTTCTCTTTGGCTCCAAAAACCATCACCTCAGTTTAGTTTTTGTTTAACTGAAGAAAGTTCAGACACATCCAGTCATTAATCTCCTCAATGCATTTCCCAAGAGCCTGTACGGGGCCTCGGTCTTCTGGTGACATTGTAATATAAACCTGTGTGTCATCTGCTTAGCTATGGTAACTAATGTTGTTTTTCTTTATGACCTGTGCCATTGGGAGCATGTAGATGTTAAACAGAAGATGGAACCTTGGGGAACTCCACATGTAATTCTTGTCTGCTCAGAAGTAAAGTTACCTATTGACACAAAGTACTTCCTGTTCTCTAAATAAGATTTAAACCAGTGTAGCACCAGAGAGGCCCACCCAGTTCTCCAGTCGTTTCAGTAATATATTGTGGTTGACTGTATCAAATGCAGCACTGAGGTCCAGTAAGACTAAGACTGACATTTTTCCATCATCTGTATTCAAACAGACAACATTATATACACACACACACACACACACACTATATATATATATATATATATATATATATATATATGGAGAGAGAGAGAGAGAGAAAGAGAGAGTATCTCACAGAAGTGAGTACACCCCTCACATTTTTGCAAATATTTTAGTATATCTTTTCATGGGACAACACTATAGAAATGAAACTTGGACATACAGAATATCAAAGTTTAGTTTCTATAGTTTTATATTCTGTACATAATTGCACTTAGACACCAAAATTCAAGAAACACAACAGACAAACAAACATCTGGGGGTGTGCCATGTAGTGCGTGGTGGGCTGGGCTACTAAGGCCCCTCAATTTTAAGGGAAGGGGAGGGTAATGTGGGGACCTCTCACACCTCTGTTCCCCCTGGGTATGGCCGGGGACGGGCAGGGGGATGTGGTTGTCCTGGGACCCGGGACCCAGGACCCGGGACCCATTTTGACTGCACTGATAGGCTGCTGACTCTGGGGGGCACACAGTCAGCCACATCTGGGTTGGGTGAGGGGGGGGGGGGGGGGTGCTGGTGTGGACCGTACTTGGGGGCTCGCTGTCCTCTGGTCTGCCTGGGACGTCCCCCACAGGGCATGGTGGGTGGGTTATGTGTGATGTGACTGTGTGATAGTGAGTGCTTATGGGTACAGTGCAGGGGAGGGTGTGAGTGTGGGGTTATATGGGGTGGAGGTTGGAGTAGGTGGAGGGTGGAGGAGGGGGGTCAATGGCGCCCTGGTTCCCGGGGTGTGCAGCTGGAATACTGGGGTGGGTGCTGGCCCACGCTGGGTGGTTGTCCAGGGGGCCCGGTTCTCCTAGGCACGGTGCGGGCCCTCTACCTTTTGGGGGATGACTGCCTCTGGGCTTCTGGGGCCCTGGACCCTTCGCTCGGGCCGCCCTGGTGGCAGCCAATCTTGGCCCACTGGTGCCTGTGCCCCAAGACTGGGGTGGGGGCTCTAGCTGGGGGCTCTCCTCTGCCACCCTCTGGGTGGGGCTGGGTCGTCTACTGGGTGGGGTAGCTTGGGTTGGTGCTCCGGGGCTGCTGCTAGGCGTGGTCGCATTTGCAGTTTGCTGCTCATCGACTTTTCCACTGCCTTTAATACAGTCAAACCAGATTTACTTCTCTCCAAAATGCAGCATTTGGACATTAATTCCCATCTCATTCACTGGTATCACTCCTTCCTCCACAGTTTCTGCAGCACCACCATACTAAGCAGTACGGAGGTCCAGTTTGATTCTGTGGCCTCTCTGTCAAGCATTTTTAAATGTGGATTTTATGTTTCTTGTTGCTGATATTTTAATGGATTTTTATAGACTCTTTGTTTTGGTATGACTGCAATCTTGTCTGTGATGATTCTTAACTCGGTGCTGCAGTACAAATTTCGGCGCAAACAGACAATAAAGTTTTATCTTATCTTATCTTATCTTATCTTATCTTATCTTATCTTATCTTATCTTATTTTATCTTGTCTTATCTTTACGTTTGTGTGTGAGAGAGAGAGAAAGAGAGAGAGAGAGAGAGAGAGAGAGAGAGAAGAGATTACCATATAAGGAAATAAAATTAATTTGATGGGTACTCAAAGCAAATTGTACCAGCCTGTCATGTCAGTGTGTAAAAACCTACTGTAGGACATCACTGCCTCCGGACGGTGGCGGTAGAGTGACACATCAGAAGTCAGGGCCAATAAATTCCTCAGAAGAAGAAGGACCGGAAGTAGGAAGAGAGTTAGCGTTTTATTGAAAACATTTTAAAGCTGTTTCTTTCTTCCTGGACTCTCAGAATTTTTGTATTTAGTTTTACTGTCTGAAACACTGTGAACATGGATGGTGAGTGTTTAATGATCGTTACATAATCCACACCCACCCCGGTTCCTGCCGCTCAAAAGTCTTGTAGGTTTTTCCACCTCTTGAGTTAATTAACCGGCAACTTAACCACGCGTGAAAACTCTGACTTGAGTTCAGCTGAGTTTTCATTTATTTATTTATTATCAAGGTTTTGTGGTTGTTTAAACTTTAGAAATGAGAACCAAACCCTCTGTGGGTTAAGCACGTTCCGATATATTCAGTAAACAGTTTATTTACGGTCTGTTCAGACCATCTGGTCCTGAAAAGGAAAACATGGTTGTTTCATAACATGCTTTTAAACGGAGGCCGACGACGTATTATGTTGCACGTCTTTTTAAGGGTCACCTTATGGTGTTTTGGGCATTCTAGATCACATTAGTTCAGGCCAGGGGTACCCAGGCCACTCCTCAAGATCTATCCTGCAACTTTTTCCACCACACCTGAATCAAATGGCTGAATTCCCTCATCCGCATGTCATTCAGCTCTGCAGAGGCTGGTAACGACATTCATCTGATTCAGGTGTGTTGAAGAAGCAATTCATCTAAACATTGCAGGATAGTAGTTCTCTAGGACCTGACTTGGGCACCCCTGGTACAGGTTCTGATAAAAAAAAAAAAAAAACTATCATATTTAGACTCCTAAAGATCCTGGTAATGTTCTCATATCATGGAGGAAGCAGACTCAAAAGCTCCTCCAGTGCATCATGCAGGTTCAGCACTACCAAATGTCAAAGAGAAAAAGAGGCGCCTGGTTAAGGTGAAAATCCTGTTTTTGTTTTTCTTTTTACCCGGGACATATTCTCAGATGTTTTAGGCCCAAACCCAGACAGTAGTTCACAGACACATCAGATATTTATCACAGAGACCAGGGTCGTCCAGTTCTTATCCCCAAGGGCCACAGTCCTGCAGGTTTTTGACTGACTCAAATTGATGAGTTATTGTGCTTAACTTAATAGGCTGTTGGGTCTGTTTCATTTGCGTCAGGTGTGTTGAAGCAGGAAACATTGAAAACCTGCAGGACAGCAGCCCTCGAGGACTGACTTTGGACACCCCTGTTTTAGGTGTTTTCCTGCACACCTGACTAAGAGAACCAGTTTTTTTAAGTGTAAAATTGTTGGTGTTGAACTACTTTCTCATCCTCCTTGATTTAACAGCAAATATCTGCTGCTGTGAACCTCGTTCCCTCAGCATAAACCACCTGTGCACCGTCTGTCCAGCTAACAGCTGCCAGACAGTAAATAAAGACTTGTGGAGATTTCAACACCCAGACTTGGTTCAGAAGTCACTTCATGCACTTAGGACATGAAAAAGACCTGCTGTATGGTGAGTCTGGAAGGTCACGCGTGACTAAAAACAGAGCAGGACAATGTTGAATGTGGCATCATGTCTGACTACAGTGAAAATCTCTCGTCAGACTTCATGTGGCTTCTCACGTGCACTGAGCACACGAATGCAAGTGAACTGGAATCAGGTTAAGTTGTTTTCATAACGCTGTTCGTGGTGACATGGTTAGCATGAAAGCTCAACAGAAACCCTGCAGCAGCCGGTCGGACAGGAAAGTCCACGCCGTGACAGCGTCTGTCATCTCCTCAGTCCCCCAGGCCATGCTGGCAGTCTGTTGGATTAAAAAATTGGTGGCTGTCACAGAACTTGGCATGTAATTAAGCGTCTGTTATATAACTTACGATTCTGATTTTAACGAGCTGGATGTTTTCTCTTTACCACAGCCTGGAGTTTTGTTCATGTTAAAGAACATTTCCAGAAACAGGCTGTTGTTTCACCACATCTGACTCCAGTTTTAGTCAATCTGAGCTCAATCAGCAGATGTGGGTTGTTTAAATTTACCAAATATTCAAAGTCTGAGGCATTTTACTGCCAGATCGTTAACATTCTCCTTGTTGATGCCCTAGAAATCCAGGGACATCATTAACCCCTTAATATCCCTTCAGATCTCCATCACCTCCGAGGTCTCTCTTCTACCACCAGGAGCGGTGGTGTGTAGCTCTGTGGGGTAAATGTGATGGATGTTTAAGCCTTTAGCTGATCTACAGAAGTTTTCCAGACATTTCTATCCCATCCAGGAGGTTTACAATCCAGCCACTAAATGTAGTTTTATTCAGAGACTCTATCTGGTAAATCCACAATGATCCATGATAACAGCTTTATTTATCACATTTCACCATAAAAACATCACCATCACTACTATGTTGCTAAGAGACCTCTATTTAGACCTGGACATGATGATGAAGCCACTTCCTGTCAGACTTTCCACCAATCAGAGAGCTTAGATTGACGGTAACGTCCAATCAGGAGCAGCCAAAGATCAACCAGTGAGCAGAAAGTTCTATGTGTGTGTGAAAAGAAGAAAAATAATGCTCCTCTATGGCTGGAATAAAGCCAAGAAGACGTTTCTGATGCACGGTGGCGCCACAAAGCAGCTGAGCTGGAGTTGGTTTAGTGAGGATAGCAGGTAAATAGTAGCAGGAATAACTGGAAATGAGGAAAAAGAGACAACAAATGTTTTGGAGTTTTAAGGGTTAATTTGAGAATTCAGATGGTGACTGCCTTCTTTCTGCATGTTTCTCAGCCTAATTCTCAAATTGTCCTCATGCAGCAGTGATTTGTTTTAATACGGGACAGGATCATTTTTGATAATATTACCTGTTGGAACAGCTTCAAGCAAACTTTTTCCTCCCTGTAGAATCATTTTCAGCCTAAGCAGTGCAGAGGTAAACTACACCTGCCGTCAGGGCCTGATTTATTCCAGTTCCTGACTAAAGAAACTCCTTCAAACATTTTAAAAGAACAAGTTTCAAGCATGCTGAATCTGAATGATCTGTGATTACATTCATGGAAAACCTTCTCTCATCACTAAAAAGTCTGTTTTCAAGGAAAAGTGTGTTAATGACATTGAAGGTGCATCAAACATTTTAGTGTAAACTGAGCTTGTGTGAAACCTGCACAGTGTTTTTACAGGTAAGAAGCCAGTTATGATTTATGTGTCTGGTCTGTCACGTTCTCTGGAACAGCAGAAATCTTAAATACAGCTGACCAGGTCTGGAAATGTAGAAGAACCTTGGAGGCGTGATCAGGCTGGAGTTAGAGTCCAGATTTCACATAGATTGTCCTCTAAGAGTTTCAAGGTGTTCTCTTTCTGTTGTATTTTTGGCTTGTTTATGTGTGTGTTTACGGTCAGAATAATCTCCTTTCTAATGTTAGATTTGTTTGTGTCCTTTTAACAGAATCACTCGTTCGATCTGTGATTCCTCGAGAGCTGGTTGACGTTCTTGGTGTGGAGGTAAGCAGAGTCTTTAAAATCCTTTCAAATAAGACCTGAAAAGAAAGTGAAGTCATGCTGGAACATTTGCCAAAAAAGAAAAAGAGCAAAATTGTCTTGAATTTAATTCTGTTTTTTTTGTAAAGCGTCCGTTCACAACGTCATCTCAGGGTCCTTTACAGACAAATCAATTCAAGTCATCCAGGCAGGTTTCATACACGCCGATTCATAGTAAATAACAGCCTGGAAAAGCAACAGATTGCATCAGAACTAAATTTCAGCACAGTCCCCCATCCTGAGCTGCGCTGGGGGGCAGTGGAAAGGAAAAACCTCCGGCAGAACCAGACCCAGTCTCGGGGGGGGTCATCTGCCTCGACCGGTTGGGGTGGAGAGAACAGGAAAGAGATAAAGATCATCATGAAGATGACAGAAAATTCCTCACGGTGGCTCCCAACCTGTTTTCCTTCAGGCCGCCTTCATGAACCCACGGTCAGGAAAGACCGGGGCCTTTACCGCATCAACAAATACTACACCAGCACTTCAAAACAGCCACAGCCAAAACCAGGTTTAATCAGGATAAATACAAATAAAAACATGAGGCATAAGAAGAGCTGAACCCAACACAATAAAAACCAGTCAAAACAAAAAAATAAGCCAAGTCTCGCTGGGGTTGAAAGTCAAAGATGAAAATGGGTTTTAAGATGAGTTTTATAAGCGTGTGGAGTCCCCTCCGAGCTGCCTCCTGGACCTGGTACCTGCAGGAGTACCAGTGAACAGAGAGAGCGAGCAGAGTTTTCCCACGAGAGCGTACTGGTGAGTGTGAGGGGGGGGGGGGGGGGGGCGTGTTTTACGCTCGCTGTGCTGCGTTCAGGGCCCCACGAGTAATTAAAAACTCCAGCAATCAGAGCAATGCGCTCGCTTGATTAAGAAATGCGCTGCTGAATTAATAAATACGCTCACCAGGGTATTTGGTACGCTCATCAAGGTATTTGGCAGCGATGTAACGCCATACAGGAGCAGCTGGGCAGCCGACCTCAGGGCCCAGCTGCAGGGCCCAGCTGATGCTTTAATGGAACTCAGTGAAACACTTTTGGCCACAAAGGTCACCAGAAAAAATATGTGATACTACATAAAAATACTAATATCAGTGCTGATTTTTGACATTTCCAGGACTAATCACCACCAAAGCCTCTCTGTAATGTTTATTTTATAGAAAATATTTCAAGTTTTGTATGTTTTTTTTTTTATGAATAATTAATAATACAAGTAACTGACATTTAAAGGGTTAAAATTAGAAAATTTTGAGCAGGTCTGAAGGTGTTCAAGTGATTTTTTAAAAAAAAGGAAAAAAAGACGTCAGTTTTTTGCTCATGTACTTTTGCTATGCGAGTCCACAGCCACATAAAAAATAAATTTAGCTGTTTGTCTTTGACATATACACGTGTCTAATTACCACTAAATATCCATCCCTTTAATATTTATTATATAGAAAATAATTCATTTTTTGTAAGGAATGAAGCAGTAATTCAAAAATGAAAACGGGCATTTAAAGAGTTAAAATCCTAAAAATGAATGAATGTTTGGTGTTTTTGAGCAGGACAGAAGTTGAAAATGATTTAGGGGAAGAAAGCTGAAAAAATATTGATGTTTGAGGATTTTCTAGCAGTGTTTTGTGTGGACACTTCGGCACAAAGAGGAGGAGGGACCCACGGTTGAACCACGCTCAGCCAGTGATGTCTTCTTCTTCTTCAGACCGTTCTCTGTAAACCCAGAGATGGTGTCAGACCAACAACCATGCCACGCTGGAAGTCACTGAAGTGTTTCTAAGCTTTAATGACGTGTCTTTTTCCATGTTCAGCCTCAGAGCAGCTCTAAGGCGGCAGCATTCACCCAGGCCTTCCTGAAGAGCAGCATTAAACCGTCTCCATGCAACGACATGCAGACGATGCTAACTCACAAGGCTGTGATTCTGGGATACACAAGGCCGAAGAGAGAGAGAAAAAAGAAACACAGCAAGAAAGCCAAAGGACTAAACTCTCGGCAGAAGAGAGCGATGAAGATCTTCCAGATTAAACCTGAACAGCAGAGGTTGGTCTGAAGGATCGCTTACTTCCTGAGTGTGAAGTGTGAGCTATAATGTCTCTGTTGTTATGCTTGTAGGTATGAACTGTTCCTGCCGCTACACCAACTCTGGAGACAGTACATAGTCGACCTGTGTGGTGGACTGAAACCAACATGGTAACCCTCTCAGAGCTATGTCGTCTCTCCTCAGTAAACACTTGACTCCGTTCTGATTTCAGATGATTGTTGTCTTTTCAGCAGTCCTCAGTTTGTGCAGCAGAAGTTCCTGAAGGCAGACTTCCACGGGGCCATCATCACAGGTACGTCTAGACTTTTCTCTGAACTTTACTGCTCAGTGACAGAAACAAATGTAGAACAGGTGCAAACAGGGAGACATGACGCCGCGGTTCACTCACAGCGAGACATTCGTTTCCCAAAGATGGCGGCGCGTGCACACGCTGCGGGAGGATTCCCTGTGGGCTGCGTTACTTTTGGGCCTGTGTCCCAGCGTATGTGATAAAGGTGCAGCAGCGTTGCAGCAGCGTGGCGTTGCTGCAGCGCGGCCTAGCAGCAGCATGGCATTGCTGCAGCGTGACGTTGCTGTAGCGTGGTGTTGCTGCAGCATGACGTTGCTGTAGCGTGACGTTGCTGTAGCGTGACGTTGCTGTAGCGTGACGTTGCTGTAGCGTGACGTTGCTGCAGCATGACGTTGCTGTAGCGTGACGTTGCTGCGATGAGGGAGATATTTCAGCTTCACAAACAGCAACGATACGCAGTATATTTTTCTGTAGTTTTAACTGGCAGTTTTTTTTTGTTAAAATTTCTTCCAGTTCCAGTGTAAAATGTTCTTTTGAAATAAAAGTTTATTGATCCTGTCGATGGGCTATATAACCTGCTAGCTCAATAGCAGCGTCCGAAATGGATGAGTGAAGCATGATTCTCTGATTACAGGCTGTGCAGAATTATTAGGCAAGTTGTATTTTTGAGGATTAATTTTATTATAGAACAACAACTATGTTCGCAATGAACACAAAAGACTCATAAATATCAAAGCTGAATATTTTTGGAAGTTGGAGTGGGGCTTTTTTAGTTTTAGTATCTTAGGAGGATATCTGTGTGTGCAGGTGACTATTACTGTGCATAATTATTAGGCAACTTAACAAAAACCAAATATATACCCATTTCACTTATTTATTTTCACCAGGGAAACCAATATAACAACTCAAAATTTACAAATATACATTTCTGGCATTCAAAAACAAAACAAAAACAAATCAGTGACCAATATAACCACCTTTCTTTGCGAGGACACTCAAAAGCCTGCCATCCATAGATTCTGTCAGTGTCTTGATCTGTTCACGATCAACATTGGTGCAGCAGCAACCACAGCCTCCCAGACCCTGTTCAGAGAGGTGTACTGTTTTCCCTCCCTGTAGATCTCACATTTGATGAGGGACCACAGGTTCTCTATGGGGTTAAGATCAGGTGAACAAGGAGGCCATGTCATTATTTTTTCTTCTTTAGACCTTTTCTGGCCAGCCACGCAGTGGAGTACTTGGATGCGTGTGATGGAGCATTGTCCTGCATGAAAATCATGTTTTTCTTGAACGATGCTGACTTCTTCCTGTACCACTGCTTGAAGAAGGTGTCTTCCAGAAACTGGCAGTAGGACTGGGAGTTGAGCTTGACTCCATCCTCAACCCGAAAAGGTCCCACAAGCTCATCTTTGATGATACCAGCCCATACCAGTATCCCACCTCCACCTTGCTGGCGTCTGAGTCGGAGTGGAGCTCTCTGCCCTGTACTGATCCAGCCACGGGCCCATCCATCTGGCCCATCAAGACTCACTCTCATTTCATCAGTCCATAAAACCTTAGAAAAATCAGTCTTATGATATTTCTTGGCCCAGTCTTGACGTTTTATCTTGTGTGTCTTGTTCAGTGGTGGTCGTTTTTCAGCCTTCCTTACCTTGGCCATGTCCCTGAGTATTGCACACCTTGTGCTTCTTGGCACTCCAGTGATGTTGCAGCTCTGAAATATGGCAAAACTGGTGGCCAATGGCATCTTGGCAGCTTCACGCTTGATTTTCCTCAGTTCATGGGCAGTTATTTTGCGCCTTGTTTTTTCAACACGCTTCTTGCGACCCTGTTGACTATTTTGAATGAAACGCTTGATTGTTCGATGATCACGCCTCAAAAGCTTGGCAATTTTAAGAGTGCTGCATCCCTCTGCAAGACATCTCACTATTTTTGACTTTTCAGAGTCCGTCAAATCTCTCTTCTGACCCATTTTGCCAAAGGAATGGAAGTTACCTAATAATTATGCACACCTGACATAGGGTGTTGATGTCATTAGACCACACCCCTTCTCATTACAGAGATGCACATCACCTGATATGCTTAATTGGTAGTAGGCTTTCAAGCCTGTACCGGTTGGAGTAGAACAACATGCATAAAGAGGATGATGTGATCAAAATACTCATTTGCCTAATAATTCTGCACACACTGTAGAATGATGCATACAAAAACATCTAAGGAGATGCATAAACTACTAAAACTGGGTTTTAGGACCTGATGCTGAACAATGGGAGGCCCAAAAGAACTCCACATATAGATGCTAAACAAAAGGGGTCCAACTTGAAGCCTTGGGGGACTGTACATGTAGATGCTAAACAGAGGTTCCCACCTACTTTTCCAGTCAGTCTAGCAGGATGCCCTTGTCAACTGGGATCCATGAAAACCAGAACTGAGCTTCTGCCACTGTCAGATGTTCAGATGGTGCATAACGGCTGCGCCGAGGCCTGCGCTGCTATTCGCAGCCATTTTAGTCAATGGTTTGGTTCCCACAAGCTGCGCAGCGCGTACCAGAAGCATTCCTGAAGCGCCTTGTTGCAACTCTCCGCTAAATTTATGCGTCAATTCTGTTTTTGATGGCGTATGCACCCAGAATGCGTCAAAGTTCAGATAGGAGCAGACAGGAAATGTGTATAAGCTTCCAGTATTTTCCAAAAAATAAAAGCTCTTCTCAGATGTGCGCTGCTGAACCATGAAAACATTACGTGTTTCACCAGTCAGGGGTCTGTGTTTTGTTTTGGTTTTTTTTCTTTCATCATGGACGACGAGACGTGTGATTTTGTGATCTCGTGGATCCTGCTAGGTGGACTGCACTCATGGGCGCTCCACACCTGACACGCTCCAACAGATTACCCCGCCACGGAGGTCGGAACAAAGCCATGGTACAGCCGTAACATGGTGTACACACACCCGGTGGAAATGAGGGGTTAGACGAGGGCTGTTTCAGAGCTGTGGTCCAAATCCTGACTAAAAGTCTTAAAAACAGTTGTCAGGTGCCAGAAACCTGTAAAATTGTAAATAAACATATTTTTCTATTATTTAAAAATGAAGGTTTGAGATGGGCCTTCAGTTGTTAATCACTGACGTGTCCACATGCTCGTCTTTCAGCAGTGGTGTGATCACTACAGATTTCAGGGTTTGTAGGAAACAGCCTGAACAAAGAGGCGTTGACAGCTGAATGTCAAAAGAGAAGGATGAGGACTTTAACTCTTGCAGGATTTCCTCCAGATTTCTGGCTCTTGGGATTAAATCTGGACATTGTCTGACTTGATGTTAGGGGTTGCAAACAGTCCAGGTCCTGGACTTGATAGGTGGATGCTATTTGCTTGTCTAATTAAAGATGAAAATCCATTGCATCCAGTCCAGATTGCTATGCTAACGCTGTTGTTTCCACTGTTGCAGTGGTCCGGTCTAAATGTCCATCCTATGTGGGGACTACAGGGATTCTCGTGCAGGAGTTTAAACATGTCTTCAAAATCATCACCAAAGAGGATAAAGTGAAAGGTGAGACGGCTGCAGACTGAAAATCACACGACTGCTGCCTTTTGCTGCACAATATTCAGGCTTTGCTCAAAGATCCCTGACAGCAGCAAATGATGAGCTTATGTTAGCAGACATTTGCTTTGCTACAACAGATGAAGGGAAATGTGATAAGTGTGGAATGAGTACAGCTCATGCGGATGAACTGGTTTCAGTGTAATGGTGTAAATGGAAATGAGCCAACTCTCATTCTGCTATGTCACCTCTGCTTTTTCCTCCATAACAAGTAGAAAAGGCTCTTAAAACACTTTTAGTATGGATCAGTTTAAGGTGAAATCTAACAAAGCGGGTGTTTCCTGTAGCTTGTGACCTCATGGAAGCTGTTTCCGTCCTGTGTTTGGTGTTTCCCAGTGATTCCTAAGAGGAACAGTGTGTTTTCTGTGGAGATCAATGGCTTTGTCTCACACATCTACGGGAGCAAGTTTGAGCAGAGAGCCAGTGAACGCTCCGCCAAGAAGTTTAAAGTGAGAGGAACCATCGACCTGTGACCTGAATCATCGGTGTGAAAGTGACTTCCCATCATCCTCTGCTCCTTTCAGCTGTTTGACGACCTGCAGCAGCAAGGCTGATGGACTACAGTCACATTTTAAGGACATAAACAGTTGCCACAAGACTTTCACACAAACTGTCACCATCTTATCAGAGGATCTCTGAAAAGTGTGCAGACTTGAGATCAGCTTTGACATGGGAAGTATTTCACCACGTCCTCTTGAGAGGTTTTCCCAGCTAGAAATGCTGCCTTACAAGCTGGAGGTGGCAAGTTTTCCAGGTGAGAGGTGAGACTCCTAGCAGATGGATTCACTGCATGTTTGGTAAAAAGCTGTGAAACTGTCTGGGGGTCCCAGTCATGCAATTCGCTGCTGTTACACAAAGGCCTGGATCGTTTATGACACAATATTTGTGATGGCTGTAAAGATGAACACTTCTTTGGTCCATCCTCTGTCCACTGCAGCTTTCACCCGGAATATAAATAAGTGCTAAATAAAGTTGATCTGCTTCTCAGTTTCCATCCCTTCTATCTCATTCTTTGTGTGTGTGTGTATATATATATATATATATATATATATATATATATATATATATATATATATATATATATATATATATTATTTATATTATATAAATGAATGAATAAAATCTGTCCTCTGTAGGGTGGCCAGGCTCTCTCTTAAGGATAAGGTGAGAAGCTCAAACACTTTCTTGTTTATTGTTTGTGGTGAGAGAAAAAGTGCTGCATTGTGAGCGAGTGGGTGAAAGGTGCATGTAAAGCCAGGATGAAGTTAAAGACAGTGCTGTTATGTTATTAATGAGGTGCGTGTGGTTTCATCTGGATCAGATTACAGAGCTCGGTCAAGAGCAGAATCTGGACTTTCAGGTTTGTATCAGTTTAATCTGAGATTAAAAATACTGTTTATGTACAGTATGTTCTGAGATTTACAGGGCTGATTTAAGCCATGCATTGAATCCATATTCAATAAAACTATAAAAGAGAAGCGTTTCAGAAATGTCCCGTTTTCTAAATCTGGAATCATTTCTGCCCTCTGTGAGAAGAATAATGAATATACTACAAAATTCAGCAAAAGATAAAAACCACCTCATTTTGCACTTAATCTTCATTTGTGTTGTACGTTAAGAGCAGAGTCAAGTCAAAGTCAGCTTTATTATCAATCCACTAAATATACTGCCGATTTCAGCGTCCTCGTTCTCTTTAGCCCGTACGTGTCCGACTGGTTGAACACGATTCAGTCTTTAACTTAGAAAAATCTTTGGAAATACCCGGAGTGAACCGTCCCACATCCTCCTTCCGCTGCAGGCCTAATGAAGAAAGTGAGTTTCTGCTAAACTAGCACTCAAGATACAACTTTATCTTCAAAATGCATGTTGAATTATTCTTGTTTCCCTGAGGAATTACAAAAATGAAAACCAATTTACTCCTTCCTAGGATTACTTTACTCATTTCTAGGATTACTTTACTCATTTCTAGGATTACTTTACTCATTCCTAGGATTACTTTACTCATTCTCAGGACTACTTTACTCCTTCCTAGGATTACTTTACACATTCCTAGGATTACTTTACTCATTCCTAGGATTACTTTACTCATTCCTAGGATTAGTTTACTCATTCCTAGGATTACTTTACTCATTCATAGGATTACTTGACTCATTCTCAGGACTACTTTACTCCTTCCTAGGATTACTTTACACATTCCTAGGATTAGTTTACTCATTCCTAGGATTACTTTACTCATTCCTAGGATTACTTGACTCATTCTCAGGACTACTTTACTCCTTCCTAGGATTACTTTACTCATTCCTAGGATTACTTTACTCATTCTCAGGACTACTTTACTCATTCCTAGGATTAGTTTACTCATTCCTGGGTTTACTTTACTCATTCTCAGGACTACTTTACTCATTCCTAGGATTAATTTACACATTCCTAGGATTAATTTACTCATTCTTAGGATTAATTTACACATTCCCAGGATTAGTTTACTCATTCCTAGGATTAATTTACACATTCCTAGGATTAGTTTACTCATTCCTAGGATTAATTTACACATTCCTAGGATTAGTTTACTCATTCCTAGGATTAATTTACACATTCCTAGGATTAGTTTACTCATTCCTAGGATTACTTTACTCATTCCTAGGATTACTCTACTCATTCCTAGGACTACTTTACTCATTCTCAGGACTATTTTACTCCTTCCTAGGATTAATTTACACATTCCTAGGATTAGTTTACTCATTCCTAGGATTACTTTACACATTCATAGGATTACTTTACTCATTCCTAGGATTAGTTTACTCATTCTGTGGAATTATTTTACTCATTTCTAGGATTACTTTACTAATTCTCAGGACTACTTTACTCATTCCTATGATTAGTTTACTCATTCCTAGGATTACTTTACTCTTTCTCAGGACTACTTTACTCATTCCTATGATTAGTTTACTCATTACTAGGATTACTTTACTCATTCTCAGGACTACTTTACTCATTCCTAGGATTAATTTACACATTCCTAGGATTAGTTTACTCATTCCTAGGATTACTTTACTCATTCCTAGGATTACTTCATTCATTCCTTGGATTATTCCACTAATTCCCAGGACTACCTTACTCATTCCCAGTTAAATTTAGGTACTTTCATCTGGTTTCCACTAAAAGTAACCTAGTTTCTTTTAGGAGTAGACAACATTTAAATTTCCCAGTGTGTTCCAGGTGAATTTACTGTGACACAGTAACACGTATCTTGATTGTGAAACTAATGTAGTAATCTCACACGTCTCAGCTTTTTGTAGAGATGATGGTTACGGCCCTTGTGGTTGTGTAGATACACTTATTTTATTTTGGTTTTGTCATTTCAGACAAGAGGCATGAAAATAGGCCTTATGAAGAAGAGGTTAACTGTGAATGATCCTTGTGGTCAGCAGACAAAGCCAAAGCTGCACAGCACAAAACAACTGGGTTTTTTAAAGGATGTTTTTATTCAATAAATAATGACATCAGCAGTGGAGAGGTTCCTTGGGTTTTCTCCTCTGAATTCAAACTAAAATCCCGCCCCTTTCCATTTTGCATAATGCATGTTTTACAGCTGCACTCCTTTGGAAAGCCCCATTTCATCAGTGAGGGCTGAGAGTATAAATACCTCTGTCAGGTTAGACAGACTAAAGAACACAGGTTATAACACCTTCAGTGTTGTGACATTTTCAACAAGAGCGCTCTTACTGCTGCTCTTTAAGCCCTTGTATAACTTGTTAAATGGCAACCATGGTGGAACGGCTGACGTTTGCTCAGGAGAACCGGGAACGCATCCAGGCTGTTGACATCGCATTTGGGTCAAGAGGAAAGTCTTTGTCTCAGCCGGATCGGATTCTGGTTGGAGAGGGAAGGCTAATGAAGCAGAGCCGCCGGGGGCTGCAGCCTAAAGTCTTCTTCCTCTTCAATGATGTGCTGGTGTATGGTAGCATCCTTCTGAATGGTCGCTGGTACAATAAGCAGCAGGTCATCCCTTTAGGTAAGAAACCCATTCACCCCAACCACAAAATGAGTACAATACTTCACCATCTCCTAGGACTACTTTATCCACTGCTAGGACACTGCAGATGTGTTAAGTTTTTCAAATGTTCTGCTCTGACCAATCGTTTTATATATAATTTCAGGGGACATCCAGGTGGAGGACCTGGAGAATAGTCTTCTGATGAAGAACCAGTGGCTGATCCGCACCCCACGCAAGTCTTTTTACGTGGGAGCCGCCTCATACGAGGAGAAGCAGGCCTGGATCGAACACATAACGGACTGCCAGTCCAGACTGCTGC
Organism: Melanotaenia boesemani; assembly: GCF_017639745.1. Taxonomy (NCBI): domain Eukaryota; kingdom Metazoa; phylum Chordata; class Actinopteri; order Atheriniformes; family Melanotaeniidae; genus Melanotaenia; species Melanotaenia boesemani. The sequence continues at coordinate 42,558,414 of NC_055682.1, forward strand.
AGGAAGGCCAGCACACCCTGAGGTCAAACTTTGCTGCTACCTGGATCCCAGACCAGGCCTCCGCCATCTGCATGCGCTGCTCCAACAAGTTCACCGTGACCCAGCGTAGGCACCACTGTAGAAACTGTGGCTTTGTGGTCTGCAGATCATGCTCCAAGAAGCGAGCAGTCATCAGACACATTCACCCCACTAAGCAGCAGCGGGTCTGCAGCATGTGTCACTCCAGCCTCCTGGGCTCAGAGGCAGGGCCTGAAGAGAGGACTCGCATGAGGGGGGACAGCACCGGCAAGATGGGTTCAGATGAAGATGAGGTAGACGGTTCCAGTGAAGAGGAGGTAGAGGACAATGTAGAGGACCATGATCCCAGCAGGTGGATGGCCTCATGGTCTCCCTACGTCTACCTTAAACCAGAGCACATCAGACCACAAACAGACTCATCAGGAGTGCTCAGATGAAATCTAAAACTGAACTTTTGGACTTGTTATACATGATCTGATTGGACCAGGAGATCCTGGCCATTTGCTGTGCAGCTATGAGCCACTATAAGCCAGTTTAGAGACATTCTCAACTTTATTTTTCTTCCTCCTGCTTAAAGTGGAGCAGAATGGCCACATGATTATCTGACTATCAGTCCCACGTTTGTCAGCATTTGTCAGAACGTTTGAACTGAACATGTACTTTATAATTAACTAACCACAAAATAATAAAAACTGAGACAATTTATCAAGTTTATTTATCAAGAAACAATATTTTTTCTGTCAGGAAACTTCCAGAAGAACTTGACAAATGACATGTCAACCTGACATCCTGAACTTTAACCATGAAGAAACTGATGATAACGGACTGAGGAATGATTGGTCTAAGTGTATAATTATTGTATAAATGCAAAAATATTTTTATTTCTATTTTACCACCTTTATTCATAGAGGTTTAACTCAGTGAGACACTGTTTTATTTCTAAGAGTGACCTGATACATGTATATGTAAAGTATGTACAATACAATACAGACATATAATATTCTCATAAACATGGTAAATAAAATGAATTAAAACTTGACGAAAAACAGAAACGAGACCTCAGCGTTGTTTTTTCCAGTGAGCTTAAAATGAAAATCCCCCAATGTAATCAAACTAGACGGCTGAGATCCTGCTGCGAGGACAATTAAATGAAAAGTCTTTATTAGTCCCACAAGGAAATTCTCTTTTTTTTAAAGGAAGCAATAATAATTAATAAATAATAACTCGTAACTATAATGATGCTAATAGAAAATTATTATAAATAATGTTATATGGTAAATGGTCTGTACTTATATAGCGCTTTTATCCAGAGCACTCTTACATGTCTCATTCACACACTGATGGCGGAAGCTGCCATGCAAGGCGCTCAACCACGACCCATCAGGAGCAATTAGGGGTTCGATGTCTTGCTCAGGGACACCTCGACATGAGCTCTCCGGGCCAGGATCGAACTGGCAACCCTTGGGCTGCAGGACGACCACTCTACCCACTGAGCCATACCTCATAACGTTATGGTGGATGACAGTTTACATCTTGATATAAAACGTATTGCTTCATGATAAGCAGCATCCAGCGTGTGCAGGGCTGCAGGCGCTTTAACAACGTCACCATAAGCATGAAGAAGTAAGAAGGAGGCTGCAGCAAGTCTTTTCCTACCAGATTAAACTTTATTAATGTCTCTGTCTTCGCTCACATGTATGTAGGCTTTCATATTAATCATCATTTCTGAACCAGATTATCTTTGAAGACGTCTGTAATAACAGCAGTAAACCTTTTTTCTTAGTAAAAATTAAAAAGTATAAAGTATCATTTCAGTTTGTTGCAGCAGGTTTCCGTCTCAGCCTCCATATTTATGCCTTTATGCTCCTTTTTGTTGTTTTCTAGTGTTTGCTGAGGGTGGGGTTATCACGTCACATTTGGCTTCATCACTTCCTGGCTGTGGTGATTTTCAGTAAAATGATGAGACATTTTCACTGTGACACTAGTGTGAATAAAAACAAACCATCTTTTGGTGGAAACAAGCCAAACCAGTTTGGCCAACCTGCCTCTAGCAACATACCTCCTAAGGTTAATCTGCTCGGTTTCCATGTCAGGATATTTTTAGCTTGTTATTCTTTTAAATTTCCTCTTTACTCTTAGAGACCAGATCCTCTGACAGCATTTCATATTGTCTGCTGTTTCCAAATCCTACACTTGCTTTAATATGAAAACCTTCTCTTATGCAGCATTCTGTCACATGCGGGACGATCTCTGTTATTTTCCAGTCATTTACCAGAATTCAGATTTCAAAGCAGAAAACCTTTAAATTCCGTACCCCACAGTGGAAATGGACCTCTGGCTGCCACCCAGTCCCGTCATGAGCTTATTGAGGTTTTTCAACATGTGTTAGCGTGTTTGTGCTTTTCAAGCACCCATCACCTTTACCCTGACCAGCAACACCATTTACATGAGATTTACAACAGCTGTTCCATTAAAACCAGAATGTAATCATTAATAAATCTCATCGGGCCCTTTTTTAGACGTTTCACCATGTGATGAAAATCAGAGCTGATAGTGAATCTGATGCAGCAACACGTCTGGAAAAAGTTGGAACAGGAGCAACAAAAAGTACCTGGTACAAACCAGAAACACCTGGAGGAGCATTGGACAACTAATCAGGTTACCTGGCAACAGGTCAGTAACATGACTGGTATAAAAGGAGCATTTCAGAAAGGCAGAGTCTCTCAGACAGAAAGATAAACAGAGGATCTAAAACTGTGGAACAATTTCAGAAAAATGTTCCTCAGACTTTGAAGATCCTCCATCTACAGTGTAGAATATCATCAGAAGATTCAGAGAATCAGAAGGAATCTCTGGGTGTTTTCTAGATTTTCAGATAAGCTGTATTTTTAGTGTAACCATAAGATTTTACATAAACAAGAAGGAAATGGAGTTCGGTTTTGAAAAATGTCAATTTCACACATTGCAGAACCATTTTTTGAGTCAAACAGTTCCTCTTTATTTTAAAGAACATTTAAAGACAATGGATATAATAGTGTTGCTCAGCTTAAGATGGGAATGTCCTGTTCTTCCTTGCTGACTGTTGTCCTCTGGTTATACTGGCCTAAAACAGAGGACAGAATTCACACACATTATTGTCGGCATATTCACAAAAGAAAAGTGTTGCTGTGTGTCAGAGATTTGTTTTGGGTTTCTTCGTGTGCAGTGTTGTTTATTTTGTATTCAAAGTCCCCAAATCATCTTTGGCATGCTGTGAGGAAGTGACCTTTAACACCTGCAGAGTCATTTATTCATCCGTCCTGGGCCATACTCACCATATGAGACAATGTTAATTACACCGATTACAAAAATCTGCCTATTAAATTAAAATGATTTATTTTTAAATTATTGTGCTGTTTTCATGTGTCATTTGAAGCTGTAATTAATATGTGATTCTATTTTTTTTCAGTAACATCCTTGAGGAGGCAAATACATGTTTACAGCCTGAATTCTTCAACTGTTTTACTAAAGATTTCTGAACTAAAGACATTAACATCCAGAGCCAGAGGTTATCAGAGGAGGCTAAAATTCTTCTCTCATTTAAAGCTCTTAGTGAACACGTGGGCCTTAAAGATGTCAAACCTCCAAATTTTCCCATCAGAGCTTCACTCTCAGACTGCAGGTTGACTGGTGGCAGGGATATTCAATTCGGTCCTACGAGAGCCACATTCCAGCAGGTTTTCCATGTATTCCTGCTTCAACACACCTGAATCAAATTAAATGGATCAAACAGCCAATCAAGTTCTGCACATTTGAGTCTGGTGTGCTGGAACAGGGATACATGGAAAACCTGCTGGAATGCAGCCGTTGTAGGACTGAACTGAGTAGCCCTGTCCTAGAGGTTCTAAGAGTAGAATGGGAGGCAGAACCTTCAGTTATCGGACCCTCTCTGTGGAACCGGCTTCAGGTATCAGGACTCCTCTCTACCTTCAGATCATCTTCTAACTTTCCTTCCTGATAAATCTTATAGCAGGCCTGGCTTGGTGACCCTGATAGTGATGTGACGTTCATGAACGAATCGATTCTTTTGAACGACTCTTTTAAATGAATGATGGGAGCTGATTCACAGATGTGAGCCATTCATTTGTGAACCATTCTTTTTATATACAAATTTTTGACACTGCCTTCATCAAATCAAATCAAATCAAACTTTATTTATAAAGCGCTTTTCATGCCATAGGCAACACAAAGTTCTTTACATGATTAAAAACATTTATGCATATCTCAGTTCATATCTCTGTTCAATAAAACAAGCCTTTACATACATCAAAGTAGAATAAGAATAAAAACACTTAGTGAAATCTTTCACACAGTCACACGCACACACGTATACACGCACACACCAAGCCCCCCCCTCCCCCTTCCAGATAAAAAAGACTGAATAAATAAATAAATGAATTAATAAGTAAATAAGAAGTAGTACAGTTGAGTAAAATGAAAATAAAATAAATAACATGTGACGTCATAGAAGTCTGATGTCCAACACGCTCCGTTCATGTGAAGCATCTATGGACAGAGAGAATTGTTCAGAAAATACTGTGAGTTCTATCCAAAACATTTACTAGAATTTACACTGACTGCTCAGGTTTATCCTTTTTTATCTATATGTTTCTAATAATTTTTTAATCTTGTATTGCAGATTATTTTTAATCTTGTATAGCAGATTATTTTTAATCTTGTATTGCAGATTATTTTTAATCTTGTATAGTAGATTATTTTTAATCTTGTATAGCAGATTATTTTTAATCTTGTATAGTAGATTATTTTTAATCTTGTATAGCAGATTATTTTTAATCTTGTATAGCAGATTATTTTTAATCTTGTATAGCAGATTATTTTTAATCTTGTATTGCAGATTATTTTTAATCTTGTATAGCAGATTGTTTAATCTTGTATAGCAGATTATTTTTAATCTTGTATAGTAGATTATGTTTAATCTTGTATAGCAGATTATTTTTAATCTTGTATAGCAGATTATTTTTAATCTTGTATAGCAGATTATTTTTAATATTGTATAGTAGATTATTTTTAATCTTGTATAGCAGATTATTTTTAATCTTGTATAGCAGATTATTTTTAATCTTGTATAGTAGATTATTTTTAATCTTGTATAGCAGATTGTTTTTAATCTTGTATAGCAGATTATTTTTAATCTTGTATAGTAGATTATTTTTAATCTTGTATTGCAGATTGTTTTTAATCTTGTATAGTAGATTATTTTTAATCTTGTATAGTAGATTATTTTTAATCTTGTATAGTAGATTATGTTTAATCTTGTATAGCAGATTATTTTTAATCTTGTATAGCAGATTATTTTTAATCTAGTATAGCAGATTATTTTTAATACTGTATAGTAGATTATTTTTAATCTTGTATAGCAGAATATTTTTAATCTTGTATAGCAGATTATTTTTAATCTTGTATTGCAGATTGTTTTTAATCTTGTATAGTAGATTATTTTTAATCTTGTATAGTAGATTATTTTTAATCTTGTATAGTAGATTATGTTTAATCTTGTATAGCAGATTATTTTTAATCTTGTATAGCAGATTATTTTTAATCTAGTATAGCAGATTATTTTTAATACTGTATAGTAGATTATTTTTAATCTTGTATAGCAGAATATTTTTAATCTTGTATAGCAGATTATTTTTAATCTTGTATTGCAGATTATTTTTAATCTTGTATTGCAGATTATGTTTAATCTTGTATAGTAGATTATTTTTAATCTTGTATAGCAGATTATTTTTAATCTTGTATAGTAGCTTATGTTTAATCTTGTATAGCAGATTATTTTTAATCTTGTATAGCAGATTATTTTTAATCTTGTATAGTAGATTATTTTTAATATTGTATAGCAGATTATTTTTAATCTTGTATAGCAGATTATTTTTAATCTTATATAGCAGATTATTTTTAATCTTGTATAGTAGATTATTTTTAATCTTGTATAGTAGATTATTTTTAATCTTGTATAGCAGATTGTTTTTAATCTTGTATTGCAGATTATTTTTAATCTTGTATAGCAGATTATTTTTAATCTTGCATAGTAGATCATTTTTAATCTTGCATAGCAGATTATTTTTAATCTTGTATAGTAGATTATTTTTAATCTTGTATAGCAGATTATTTTTAATCTTGTATTGCAGATTATTTTTAATCTTGTATAGTAGATTATTTTTAATCTTGTATAGTAGATTATGTTTAATCTTGTATTGCAGATTTTTAATCTTGTATAGTAGATTATTTTTAATCTTGTATAGCAGATTATTTTTAATCTTGTATTGCAGATTATTTTTAATCTTGTATAGTAGATTATTTTTAATCTTGTATAGTAGATTATGTTTAATCTTGTATTGCAGATTATTTTTAATCTTGCATAGTAGATCATTTTTAATCTTGCATAGCAGATTATTTTTAATCTTGTATAGTAGATTATTTTTAATCTTGTATAGCAGATTATTTTTAATCTTGTATTGCAGATTATTTTTAATCTTGTATAGTAGATTATTTTTAATCTTGTATAGTAGATTATGTTTAATCTTGTATTGCAGATTTTTAATCTTGTATAGTAGATTATTTTTAATCTTGTATAGCAGATTATTTTTAATCTTGTATTGCAGATTATTTTTAATCTTGTATAGTAGATTATTTTTAATCTTGTATAGTAGATTATGTTTAATCTTGTATTGCAGATTATTTTTAATCTTGTATAGTAGATTATTTTTAATCTTGTATAGTAGATTATTTTTAATCTTGTATTGCAGATTATTTTTAATCTTGTATAGTAAATTATTTTTAATCTTGTATAGTAGATTATTTTTAATCTTGTATAGCAGATTATTTTTAATCTTGTATTGCAGATTATTTTTAATCTTGTATAGTAGATTATTTTTTATCTTGTATAGTAGATTATTTTTAATCTTGTATAGTAGATTATTTTTAATCTTGTATAGCAGATTATTTTTAATCTTGTATTGCAGATTATTTTTAATCTTGTATAGTAGATCATTTTTAATCTTGTATAGTAGATTATGTTTAATCTTGTATTGCAGATTATTTTTAATCTTGTATAGTAGATTATTTTTAATCTTGTATAGTAGATTATTTTTAATCTTGTATAGCAGATTATTTTTAATCTTGTATAGTAAATTATTTTTAAACATGTAAAGTAGACTATTTTTAATCTTGTATAGTAGATTATTTTTTATCTTGTATAGTAGATTTTTTTTAATCTTGTATTGCAGATTATTTTTAATCTTGTATAGCAGATTAATTTTAATCTTGTATAGCAGATTATTTTTAATCTTGTATTGCAGATTATTTTTAATCTTGTATAGTAGATTATTTTTAATCTTGTATTGCAGATTATTTTTAATCTTGTATAGCAGATTATTTTTAATCTTGTATAGTAAATTATTTTTAATCATGTAAAGTAGACTATTTTTAATCTTGTATAGTAGATTATTTTTTATCTTGTATAGTAGATTTTTTTTAATCTTGTATTGCAGATTATTTTTAATCTTGTATAGCAGATTAATTTTAATCTTGTATAGCAGATTATTTTTAATCTTGTATTGCAGATTATTTTTAATCTTGTATAGTAGATTATTTTTAATCTTGTATAGTAGATTATGTTTAATCTTGTATAGCAGATTATTTTTAATCTTGTATAGCAGATTATTTTTAATCTAGTATAGCAGATTATTTTTAATACTGTATAGTAGATTATTTTTAATCTTGTATAGCAGAATATTTTTAATCTTGTATAGCAGATTATTTTTAATCTTGTATTGCAGATTATTTTTAATCTTGTATTGCAGATTATGTTTAATCTTGTATAGTAGATTATTTTTAATCTTGTATAGCAGATTATTTTTAATCTTGTATAGTAGCTTATGTTTAATCTTGTATAGCAGATTATTTTTAATCTTGTATAGCAGATTATTTTTAATCTTGTATAGTAGATTATTTTTAATATTGTATAGTAGATTATTTTTAATCTTGTATAGCAGATTATTTTTAATCTTATATAGCAGATTATTTTTAATCTTGTATAGTAGATTATTTTTAATCTTGTATAGTAGATTATTTTTAATCTTGTATAGCAGATTGTTTTTAATCTTGTATTGCAGATTATTTTTAATCTTGTATAGCAGATTATTTTTAATCTTGCATAGTAGATCATTTTTAATCTTGCATAGCAGATTATTTTTAATCTTGTATAGTAGATTATTTTTAATCTTGTATAGCAGATTATTTTTAATCTTGTATTGCAGATTATTTTTAATCTTGTATAGTAGATTATGTTTAATCTTGTATTGCAGATTTTTAATCTTGTATAGTAGATTATTTTTAATCTTGTATAGCAGATTATTTTTAATCTTGTATTGCAGATTATTTTTAATCTTGTATAGTAGATTATTTTTAATCTTGTATAGTAGATTATGTTTAATCTTGTATTGCAGATTATTTTTAATCTTGTATAGCAGATTATTTTTAATATTGTATAGTAGATCATTTTTAATCTTGTATAGCAGATTATTTTTAATCTTATATAGCAGATTATTTTTAATCTTGTATAGTAGATTATTTTTAATCTTGTATAGTAGATTATTTTTAATCTTGTATAGTATATTATTTTTAATCTTGTATAGCAGATTGTTTTTAATCTTGTATAGTAGATTATTTTTAATCTTGTATAGTAGATTTTGTTTAATCTTATATAGCAGATTATTTTTAATCTTGTATAGTAGATTATTTTTAATCTTGTATAGTATATTATTTTTAATCTTGTATAGCAGATTGTTTTTAATCTTGTATAGTAGATTATTTTTAATCTTGTATAGTAGATTTTGTTTAATCTTGTATAGCAGATTATTTTTAATCTTATATAGCAGATTATTTTTAATCTTGTATAGTAGATTATTTTTAATCTTGTATAGTATATTATTTTTAATCTTGTATAGCAGATTGTTTTTAATCTTGTATAGTAGATTATTTTTAATCTTGTATAGTAGATTTTGTTCAATCTTGTATTGCAGATTATTTTTAATCTTGTATAGTAGATTATTTTTAATCTTGTATAGCAGATTATTTTTAATCTTGTATAGCAGATTATTTTTAATACTGTATAGTAGATTATTTTTAATCTTGTATAGCAGAATATTTTTAATCTTGTATAGCAGATTATTTTTAATCTTGTATTGCAGATTATTTTTAATCTTGTATTGCAGATTATGTTTAATCTTGTATTGCAGATTATTTTTAATCTTGTATAGTAGATTATTTTTAATCTTGTATAGTAGATTATTTTTAATCTTGTATAGCAGATTATTTTTAATCTTGTATAGCGGATTATTTTTAATCTTGCATAGCAGATTATTTTTAATCTTGCATAGCAGATTATGTTTAATCTTGTATAGCAGATTATTTTTAATCTTGTATTGCAGATTATTTTTAATCTTGTATTGCAGATTATTTTTTATCTTGTATAGTAGATTATTTTTTATCTTGTATAGTAGATCATTTTTAATCTTGTATTGCAGATTATTTTTAATCTTGTATAGCAGATTAATTTTAATCTTGTATAGCAGATTATTTTTAATCTTGTATAGTAGATTATGTTTAATCTTGTATAGCAGATTATTTTTAATCTTGTATAGCAGATTTTTTTTAATCTTGTATAGTAGATTATTTTTAATCTTGTATAGCAGATTATTTTTAATCTTGTATTGCAGATTATTTTTAATCTTGTATAGCAGATTAATTTTAATCTTGTATAGCAGATTATTTTTAATCTTGTATTGCAGATTATTTTTAATCTTGTATAGTAGATTATTTTTAATCTTGTATAGTAGATTTTGTTTAATCTTGTATTGCAGATTATTTTTAATCTTGTATAGTAGATTTTTTTAATCTTGTATAGCAGATTATTTTTAATCTTGTATAGCAGATTATTTTTAATACTGTATAGTAGATTATTTTTAATCTTGTATAGCAGAATATTTTTAATCTTGTATAGCAGATTATTTTTAATCTTGTATTGCAGATTATTTTTAATCTTGTATTGCAGATTATGTTTAATCTTGTATTGCAGATTATTTTTAATCTTGTATAGTAGATTATTTTTAATCTTGTATAGTAGATTATTTTTAATCTTGTATAGCAGATTATTTTTAATCTTGTATAGTAGATTATTTTTAATCTTGTATAGTAGATTTTGTTTAATCTTGTATTGCAGATTATTTTTAATCTTGTATAGTAGATTATTTTTAATCTTGTATAGCAGATTATTTTTAATCTTGTATAGCAGATTATTTTTAATACTGTATTGTAGATTATTTTTAATCTTGTATAGCAGATTATTTTTAATCTTGTATTGCAGATTATTTTTAATCTTGTATAGCAGAATATTTTTAATACTGTATAGTAGATTATTTTTAATCTTGTATAGCAGAATATTTTTAATCTTGTACAGCAGATTATTTTTAATCTTGTATTGCAGATTATTTTTAATCTTGTATTGCAGATTATGTTTAATCTTGTATAGTAGATTATTTTTAATCTTGTATAGCAGATTATTTTTAATCTTGTATAGTAGCTTATGTTTAAACTTGTATAGCAGATTATTTTTAATCTTGTATAGCAGATTATTTTTAATCTTGTATTGCAGATTATTTTTAATCTTGTATAGCAGATTATTTTTAATACTGTATAGTAGATTATTTTTAATCTTGTATAGCAGAATATTTTTAATCTTGTACAGCAGATTATTTTTAATCTTGTATTGCAGATTATTTTTAATCTTGTATTGCAGATTATGTTTAATCTTGTATAGTAGATTATTTTTAATCTTGTATAGCAGATTATTTTTAATCTTGTATAGTAGCTTATGTTTAAACTTGTATAGCAGATTATTTTTAATCTTGTATAGCAGATTATTTTTAATCTTGTATAGCAGATTATTTTTAATATTGTATAGTAGATCATTTTTAATCTTGTATAGCAGATTATTTTTAATCTTATATAGCAGATTATTTTTAATCTTGTATAGTAGATTATTTTTAATCTTGTATAGTAGATTATTTTTAATCTTGTATAGTATATTATTTTTAATGTTGTATAGCAGATTGTTTTTAATCTTGTATAGTAGATTATTTTTAATCTTGTATAGTAGATTTTGTTTAATCTTATATAGCAGATTATTTTTAATCTTGTATAGTAGATTATTTTTAATCTTGTATAGTATATTATTTTTAATCTTGTATAGCAGATTGTTTTTAATCTTGTATAGTAGATTATTTTTAATCTTGTATAGTAGATTTTGTTTAATCTTGTATAGCAGATTATTTTTAATCTTATATAGCAGATTATTTTTAATCTTGTATAGTAGATTATTTTTAATCTTGTATAGTATATTATTTTTAATCTTGTATAGCAGATTGTTTTTAATCTTGTATAGTAGATTATTTTTAATCTTGTATAGTAGATTTTGTTCAATCTTGTATTGCAGATTATTTTTAATCTTGTATAGTAGATTATTTTTAATCTTGTATAGCAGATTATTTTTAATCTTGTATAGCAGATTATTTTTAATACTGTATAGTAGATTATTTTTAATCTTGTATAGCAGAATATTTTTAATCTTGTATAGCAGATTATTTTTAATCTTGTATTGCAGATTATTTTTAATCTTGTATTGCAGATTATGTTTAATCTTGTATTGCAGATTATTTTTAATCTTGTATAGCAGATTATTTTTAATCTTGTATAGTAGATTATTTTTAATCTTGTATAGCAGATTATTTTTAATCTTGTATAGCGGATTATTTTTAATCTTGCATAGCAGATTATTTTTAATCTTGCATAGCAGATTATGTTTAATCTTGTATAGCAGATTATTTTTAATCTTGTATTGCAGATTATTTTTAATCTTGTATTGCAGATTATTTTTTATCTTGTATAGTAGATTATTTTTTATCTTGTATAGTAGATCATTTTTAATCTTGTATTGCAGATTATTTTTAATCTTGTATAGCAGATTAATTTTAATCTTGTATAGCAGAATATTTTTTAATCCTGTATAGTAGATTATGTTTAATCTTGTATAGCAGATTATTTTTAATCTTGTATAGCAGATTATTTTTAATCTTGTATAGTAGATTATTTTTAATCTTGTATAGCAGATTATTTTTAATCTTGTATTGCAGATTATTTTTAATCTTGTATAGCAGATTAATTTTAATCTTGTATAGCAGATTATTTTTAATCTTGTATTGCAGATTATTTTTAATCTTGTATAGTAGATTATTTTTAATCTTGTATAGTAGATTTTGTTTAATCTTGTATTGCAGATTATTTTTAATCTTGTATAGTAGATTATTTTTAATCTTGTATAGCAGATTATTTTTAATCTTGTATAGCAGATTATTTTTAATACTGTATAGTAGATTATTTTTAATCTTGTATAGCAGAATATTTTTAATCTTGTATAGCAGATTATTTTTAATCTTGTATTGCAGATTATTTTTATTCTTGTATTGCAGATTATGTTTAATCTTGTATTGCAGATTATTTTTATTCTTGTATAGTAGATTATTTTTAATCTTGTATAGTAGATTATTTTTAATCTTGTATAGCAGATTATTTTTAATCTTGTATAGTAGATTATGTTTAATCTTGTATAGCAGATTATTTTTAATCTTGTATAGCAGATTATTTTTAATCTTGTATAGCAGATTATTTTTAATACTGTATAGTAGATTATTTTTAATCTTGTATAGCAGAATATTTTTAATCTTGTACAGCAGATTATTTTTAATCTTGTATTGCAGATTATTTTTAATACTGTATAGTAGATTATTTTTAATCTTGTATAGCAGAATATTTTTAATCTTGTATAGCAGATTATTTTTAATCTTGTATTGCAGATTATTTTTAATCTTGTATTGCAGATTATGTTTAAACTTGTATTGCAGATTATTTTTAATCTTGTATAGTAGATTATTTTTAATCTTGTATAGTAGATTATTTTTAATCTTGTATAGCAGATTATTTTTAATCTTGTATAGTAGATTATGTTTAATCTTGTATAGCAGATTATTTTTAATCTTGTATAGTAGATTATTTTTAATCTTGTATAGCAGATTATTTTTAATCTTGTATAGTAGCTTATGTTTAAACTTGTATAGCAGATTATTTTTAATCTTGTATAGCAGATTATTTTTAATCTTGTATAGCAGATTATTTTTAATATTGTATAGTAGATCATTTTTAATCTTGTATAGCAGATTATTTTTAATCTTATATAGCAGATTATTTTTAATCTTGTATAGTAGATTATTTTTAATCTTGTATAGTAGATTATTTTTAATCTTGTATAGTATATTATTTTTAATGTTGTATAGCAGATTGTTTTTAATCTTGTATAGTAGATTATTTTTAATCTTGTATAGTAGATTTTGTTTAATCTTATATAGCAGATTATTTTTAATCTTGTATAGTAGATTATTTTTAATCTTGTATAGTATATTATTTTTAATCTTGTATAGCAGATTGTTTTTAATCTTGTATAGTAGATTATTTTTAATCTTGTATAGTAGATTTTGTTTAATCTTGTATAGCAGATTATTTTTAATCTTATATAGCAGATTATTTTTAATCTTGTATAGTAGATTATTTTTAATCTTGTATAGTATATTATTTTTAATCTTGTATAGCAGATTGTTTTTAATCTTGTATAGTAGATTATTTTTAATCTTGTATAGTAGATTTTGTTCAATCTTGTATTGCAGATTATTTTTAATCTTGTATAGTAGATTATTTTTAATCTTGTATAGCAGATTATTTTTAATCTTGTATAGCAGATTATTTTTAATACTGTATAGTAGATTATTTTTAATCTTGTATAGCAGAATATTTTTAATCTTGTATAGCAGATTATTTTTAATCTTGTATTGCAGATTATTTTTAATCTTGTATTGCAGATTATGTTTAATCTTGTATTGCAGATTATTTTTAATCTTGTATAGCAGATTATTTTTAATCTTGTATAGTAGATTATTTTTAATCTTGTATAGCAGAATATTTTTAATCTTGTATAGCGGATTATTTTTAATCTTGCATAGCAGATTATTTTTAATCTTGCATAGCAGATTATGTTTAATCTTGTATAGCAGATTATTTTTAATCTTGTATTGCAGATTATTTTTAATCTTGTATTGCAGATTATTTTTTATCTTGTATAGTAGATTATTTTTTATCTTGTATAGTAGATTATTTTTAATCTTGAATTGCAGATTATTTTTAATCTTGTATAGCAGATTAATTTTAATCTTGTATAGCAGAATATTTTTTAATCCTGTATAGTAGATTATGTTTAATCTTGTATAGCAGATTATTTTTAATCTTGTATAGCAGATTATTTTTAATCTTGTATAGTAGATTATTTTTAATCTTGTATAGCAGATTATTTTTAATCTTGTATTGCAGATTATTTTTAATCTTGTATAGCAGATTAATTTTAATCTTGTATAGCAGATTATTTTTAATCTTGTATTGCAGATTATTTTTAATCTTGTATAGTAGATTTTGTTTAATCTTGTATTGCAGATTATTTTTAATCTTGTATAGTAGATTATTTTTAATCTTGTATAGCAGATTATTTTTAATCTTGTATAGCAGATTATTTTTAATACTGTATAGTAGATTATTTTTAATCTTGTATAGCAGAATATTTTTAATCTTGTATAGCAGATTATTTTTAATCTTGTATTGCAGATTATTTTTAATCTTGTATTGCAGATTATGTTTAATCTTGTATTGCAGATTATTTTTATTCTTGTATAGTAGATTATTTTTAATCTTGTATAGTAGATTATTTTTAATCTTGTATAGCAGATTATTTTTAATCTTGTATAGTAGATTATGTTTAATCTTGTATAGCAGATTATTTTTAATCTTGTATAGCAGATTATTTTTAATCTTGTATAGCAGATTATTTTTAATACTGTATAGTAGATTATTTTTAATCTTGTATAGCAGAATATTTTTAATCTTGTACAGCAGATTATTTTTAATCTTGTATTGCAGATTATTTTTAATCTTGTATTGCAGATTATGTTTAATCTTGTATAGTAGATTATTTTTAATCTTGTATAGCAGATTATTTTTAATCTTGTATAGTAGCTTATGTTTAATCTTGTATAGCAGATTATTTTTAATCTTGTATAGCAGATTATTTTTAATATTGTATAGTAGATTATTTTTAATCTTGTATAGCAGATTATTTTTAATCTTATATAGCAGATTATTTTTAATCTTGTATAGTAGATTATTTTTAATCTTGTATAGTATATTATATTTAATCTTGTATAGCAGATTGTTTTTAATCTTGTATAGTAGATTATTTTTAATCTTGTATAGTAGATTTTGTTTAATCTTGTATTGCAGATTATTTTTAATCTTGTATAGTAGATTATTTTTATTCTTGTATAGTAGATTATTTTTAATCTTGTATAGCAGATTATTTTTAATCTTGTATAGCGGATTATTTTTAATCTTGCATAGCAGATTATTTTTAATCTTGCATAGCAGATTATGTTTAATCTTGTATAGTAGATTATTTTTAATCTTGTATAGCAGATTATTTTTAATCTTGTATAGTAGCTTATGTTTAAACTTGTATAGCAGATTATTTTTAATCTTGTATAGCAGATTATTTTTAATCTTGTATAGCAGATTATTTTTAATATTGTATAGTAGATCATTTTTAATCTTGTATAGCAGATTATTTTTAATCTTATATAGCAGATTATTTTTAATCTTGTATAGTAGATTATTTTTAATCTTGTATAGTAGATTATTTTTAATCTTGTATAGTATATTATTTTTAATGTTGTATAGCAGATTGTTTTTAATCTTGTATAGTAGATTATTTTTAATCTTGTATAGTAGATTTTGTTTAATCTTATATAGCAGATTATTTTTAATCTTGTATAGTAGATTATTTTTAATCTTGTATAGTATATTATTTTTAATCTTGTATAGCAGATTGTTTTTAATCTTGTATAGTAGATTATTTTTAATCTTGTATAGTAGATTTTGTTTAATCTTGTATAGCAGATTATTTTTAATCTTGTATAGCAGATTATTTTTAATCTTGTATAGTAGATTATTTTTAATCTTGTATAGTATATTATTTTTAATCTTGTATAGCAGATTGTTTTTAATCTTGTATAGTAGATTATTTTTAATCTTGTATAGTAGATTTTGTTTAATCTTGTATTGCAGATTATTTTTAATCTTGTATAGTAGATTATTTTTAATCTTGTATAGCAGATTATTTTTAATCTTGTATAGCAGATTATTTTTAATACTGTATAGTAGATTATTTTTAATCTTGTATAGCAGATTATTTTTAATCTTGTATAGCAGATTATTTTTAATCTTGTATTGCAGATTATTTTTAATCTTGTATTGCAGATTATGTTTAATCTTGTATTGCAGATTATTTTTAATCTTGTATAGCAGATTATTTTTAATCTTGTATAGTAGATTATTTTTAATCTTGTATAGCAGAATATTTTTAATCTTGTATAGCGGATTATTTTTAATCTTGCATAGCAGATTATTTTTAATCTTGCATAGCAGATTATGTTTAATCTTGTATAGCAGATTATTTTTAATCTTGTATTGCAGATTATTTTTAATCTTGTATTGCAGATTATTTTTTATCTTGTATAGTAGATTATTTTTAATCTTGTATAGTAGATTATTTTTAATCTTGTATTGCAGATTATTTTTAATCTTGTATAGCAGATTAATTTTAATCTTGTATAGCAGATTATTTTTAATCTTGTATAGTAGATTATGTTTAATCTTGTATAGCAGATTATTTTTAATCTTGTATAGCAGATTATTTTTAATCTTGTATAGTAGATTATTTTTAATCTTGTATAGCAGATTATTTTTAATCTTGTATTGCAGATTATTTTTAATCTTGTATAGCAGATTAATTTTAATCTTGTATAGCAGATTATTTTTAATCTTGTATTGCAGATTATTTTTAATCTTGTATAGTAGATTATTTTTAATCTTGTATAGTAGATTTTGTTTAATCTTGTATTGCAGATTATTTTTAATCTTGTATAGCAGATTATTTTTAATACTGTATAGTAGATTATTTTTAATCTTGTATAGCAGAATATTTTTAATCTTGTATAGCAG
Source organism: Melanotaenia boesemani (assembly GCF_017639745.1). Taxonomy (NCBI): domain Eukaryota; kingdom Metazoa; phylum Chordata; class Actinopteri; order Atheriniformes; family Melanotaeniidae; genus Melanotaenia; species Melanotaenia boesemani. Next base: position 42,575,700 of record NC_055682.1, read on the forward strand.
ATTATTTTTAATCTTGTATTGCAGATTATTTTTAATCTTGTATTGCAGATTATGTTTAATCTTGTATTGCAGATTATTTTTTATCTTGTATAGTAGATTATTTTTTATCTTGTATAGTAGATTATTTTTAATCTTGAATTGCAGATTATTTTTAATCTTGTATAGCAGATTAATTTTAATCTTGTATAGCAGAATATTTTTTAATCCTGTATAGTAGATTTTGTTTAATCTTGTATAGCAGATTATTTTTAATCTTGTATAGCAGATTATTTTTAATCTTGTATAGTAGATTATTTTTAATCTTGTATAGCAGATTATTTTTAATCTTGTATTGCAGATTATTTTTAATCTTGTATAGCAGATTAATTTTAATCTTGTATAGCAGATTATTTTTAATCTTGTATTGCAGATTATTTTTAATCTTGTATAGTAGATTATTTTTAATCTTGTATAGTAGATTTTGTTTAATCTTGTATTGCAGATTATTTTTAATCTTGTATAGCAGATTATTTTTAATACTGTATAGTAGATTATTTTTAATCTTGTATAGCAGAATATTTTTAATCTTGTATAGCAGATTATTTTTAATCTTGTATTGCAGATTATTTTTAATCTTGTATTGCAGATTATGTTTAATCTTGTATTGCAGATTATTTTTTACTCTTGTATAGTAGATTATTTTTAATCTTGTATAGTAGATTATTTTTAATCTTGTATAGCAGATTATTTTTAATCTTGTATAGTAGATTATGTTTAATCTTGTATAGCAGATTATTTTTAATCTTGTATAGCAGATTATTTTTAATCTTGTATAGCAGATTATTTTTAATACTGTATAGTAGATTATTTTTAATCTTGTATAGCAGAATATTTTTAATCTTGTACAGCAGATTATTTTTAATCTTGTATTGCAGATTATTTTTAATCTTGTATTGCAGATTATGTTTAATCTTGTATAGTAGATTATTTTTAATCTTGTATAGCAGATTATTTTTAATCTTGTATAGTAGCTTATGTTTAATCTTGTATAGCAGATTATTTTTAATCTTGTATAGCAGATTATTTTTAATATTGTATAGTAGATTATTTTTAATCTTGTATAGCAGATTATTTTTAATCTTATATAGCAGATTATTTTTAATCTTGTATAGTAGATTATTTTTAATCTTGTATAGTATATTATTTTTAATCTTGTATAGCAGATTAGTTTTTAATCTTGTATAGTAGATTATTTTTAATCTTGTATAGCAGATTATTGTTTAATCTTGTATTGCAGATTATTTTTAATCTTGTATAGTAGATTATTTTTAATCTTGTATAGCAGATTATTTTTAATCTTGTATAGCAGATTATTTTTAATACTGTATAGTAGATTATTTTTAATCTTGTATAGCAGAATATTTTTAATCTTGTATAGCAGATTATTTTTAATCTTGTATTGCAGATTATTTTTAATCTTGTATTGCAGATTATGTTTAATCTTGTATTGCAGATTATTTTTAATCTTGTATAGTAGATTATTTTTAATCTTGTATAGTAGATTATTTTTAATCTTGTATAGCAGATTATTTTTAATCTTGTATAGTAGATTATGTTTAATCTTGTATAGCAGATTATTTTTAATCTTGTATAGCAGATTATCTTTAATCTTAGTATAGCAGATTATTTTTAATACTTGTATAGTAGATTATTTTTAATCTTGTATAGCAGAATATTTTTAATCTTGTATAGCAGATTATTTTTAATCTTGTATTGCAGATTATTTTTAATCTTGTATTGCAGATTATGTTTAATCTTGTATAGTAGATTATTTTTAATCTTGTATAGCAGATTATTTTTAATCTTGTATAGTAGATTATTTTTAATCTTGTATAGTAGATTATTTTTAATCTTGTATAGCAGATTATTTTTAATCTTGTATAGTAGATTATGTTTAATCTTGTATAGCAGATTATTTTTAATCTTGTATAGCAGATTATCTTTAATCTTGTATAGCAGATTATTTTTAATCTTGTATAGTAGATTATTTTTAATCTTGTATAGCAGAATATTTTTAATCTTGTATAGCAGATTATTTTTAATCTTGTATTGCAGATTATTTTTAATCTTGTATTGCAGATTATGTTTAATCTTGTATAGTAGATTATTTTTAATCTTGTATAGCAGATTATTTTTAATCTTGTATAGTAGATTATTTTTAATCTTGTATAGTAGATTATTTTTAATCTTGTATAGTAAATTATTTTTAATCTTGTATAGCAGATTATTTTTAATCTTGTATAGTAGATTATTTTTAATCTTGTATAGTAGATTATTTTTAATCTTGTATTGCAGATTATTTTTAATCTTGTATAGTAGATTATTTTTAATCTTGTATAGTAGATTATTTTTAATCTTGTATAGCAGATTATTTTTTAATCTTGTATAGTAGATTATTTTTAATCTTGTATAGTAGATTATTGTTTAATCTTGTATAGCAGATTATTTTTAATCTTGTATAGTAGATTATTTTTAATCTTGTATAGTAGATTATTTTTAATCTTGTATAGTAGATTATTTTTAATCTTGTATAGCAGATTATTTTTAATCTTGTATAGTAGATTATTTTTAATCTTGTATAGCAGATTATTTTTAATCTTGTATAGTAGATTATGTTTAATCTTGTATAGCAGATTATTTTTAATCTTGTATAGCAGATTATTTTTAATCTTGTATAGCAGATTATTTTTAATACTGTATAGTAGATTATTTTTAATCTTGTATAGCAGATTATTTTTAATCTTGTATAGTAGATTATTTTTAATCTTGTATTGCAGATTATTTTTAATCTTGTATTGCAGATTATGTTTAATCTTGTATAGTAGATTATTTTTAATCTTGTATAGCAGATTATTTTTAATCTTGTATAGTAGCTTATGTTTAAACTTGTATAGCAGATTATTTTTAATCTTGTATAGCAGATTATTTTTAATCTTGTATAGCAGATTATTTTTAATATTGTATAGTAGATCATTTTTGATCTTGTATAGCAGATTATTTTTAATCTTATATAGCAGATTATTTTTAATCTTGTATAGTAGATTATTTTTAATCTTGTATAGTAGATTATTTTTAATCTTGTATAGTATATTATTTTTAATGTTGTATAGCAGATTGTTTTTAATCTTGTATAGTAGATTATTTTTAATCTTGTATAGTATATTATTTTTAATCTTGTATAGCAGATTATTTTTAATCTTGTATAGTAGATTATTTTTAATCTTGTATAGTATATTATTTTTAATCTTGTATAGCAGATTGTTTTTAATCTTGTATAGTAGATTATTTTTAATCTTGTATAGTAGATTTTGTTTAATCTTGTATAGCAGATTATTTTTAATCTTATATAGCAGATTATTTTTAATCTTGTATAGTAGATTATTTTTAATCTTGTATAGTATATTATTTTTAATCTTGTATAGCAGATTGTTTTTAATCTTGTATAGTAGATTATTTTTAATCTTGTATAGTAGATTTTGTTTAATCTTGTATTGCAGATTATTTTTAATCTTGTATAGTAGATTATTTTTAATCTTGTATAGCAGATTATTTTTAATCTTGTATAGCAGATTATTTTTAATACTGTATAGTAGATTATTTTTAATCTTGTATAGCAGAATATTTTTAATCTTGTATAGCAGATTATTTTTAATCTTGTATTGCAGATTATTTTTAATCTTGTATTGCAGATTATGTTTAATCTTGTATTGCAGATTATTTTTAATCTTGTATAGCAGATTATTTTTAATCTTGTATAGTAGATTATTTTTAATCTTGTATAGCAGATTATTTTTAATCTTGTATAGCGGATTATTTTTAATCTTGCATAGCAGATTATTTTTAATCTTGCATAGCAGATTATGTTTAATCTTGTATAGCAGATTATTTTTAATCTTGTATAGCAGATTATTTTTAATCTTGTATTGCAGATTATTTTTATCTTGTATAGTAGATTATTTTTTATATTGTATAGTAGATTTTTTTTAATCTTGTATTGCAGATTATTTTTAATCTTGTATAGCAGATTAATTTTAATCTTGTATAGCAGAATATTTTTTAATCCTTGTATAGTAGATTATGTTTAATCTTGTATAGCAGATTATTTTTAATCTTGTATAGCAGATTATTTTTAATCTTGTATAGTAGATTATTTTTAATCTTGTATAGCAGATTATTTTTAATCTTGTATTGCAGATTATTTTTAATCTTGTATAGCAGATTAATTTTAATCTTGTATAGCAGATTATTTTTAATCTTGTATTGCAGATTATTTTTAATCTTGTATAGTAGATTATTTTTAATCTTGTATAGTAGATTTGTTTAATCTTGTATTGCAGATTATTTTTAATCTTGTATAGTAGATTATTTTTAATCTTGTATAGCAGATTATTTTTAATCTTGTATAGCAGATTATTTTTAATACTGTATAGTAGATTATTTTTAATCTTGTATAGCAGAATATTTTTAATCTTGTATAGCAGATTATTTTTAATCTTGTATTGCAGATTATTTTTAATCTTGTATTGCAGATTATGTTTAATCTTGTATTGCAGATTATTTTTAATCTTGTATAGTAGATTATTTTTAATCTTGTATAGTAGATTATTTTTAATCTTGTATAGCAGATTATTTTTAATCTTGTATAGTAGATTATGTTTAATCTTGTATAGCAGATTATTTTTAATCTTGTATAGCAGATTATTTTTAATCTTGTATAGCAGATTATTTTTAATACTGTATAGTAGATTATTTTTAATCTTGTATAGCAGAATATTTTTAATCTTGTACAGCAGATTATTTTTAATCTTGTATTGCAGATTATTTTTAATCTTGTATTGCAGATTATGTTTAATCTTGTATAGTAGATTATTTTTAATCTTGTATAGCAGATTATTTTTAATCTTGTATAGTAGCTTATGTTTAATCTTGTATAGCAGATTATTTTTAATCTTGTATAGCAGATTATTTTTAATATTGTATAGTAGATTATTTTTAATCTTGTATAGCAGATTATTTTTAATCTTATATAGCAGTTTATTTTTAATCTTGTATAGTAGATTATTTTTAATCTTGTATAGTATATTATATTTAATCTTGTATAGCAGATTGTTTTTAATCTTGTATAGTAGATTATTTTTAATCTTGTATAGTAGATTTTGTTTAATCTTGTATTGCAGATTATTTTTAATCTTGTATAGTAGATTATTTTTAATCTTGTATAGCAGATTATTTTTAATCTTGTATAGCAGATTATTTTTAATACTGTATAGTAGATTATTTTTAATCTTGTATAGCAGAATATTTTTAATCTTGTATAGCAGATTATTTTTAATCTTGTATTGCAGATTATTTTTAATCTTGTATTGCAGATTATGTTTAATCTTGTATTGCAGATTATTTTTAATCTTGTATAGTAGATTATTTTTAATCTTGTATAGTAGATTATTTTTAATCTTGTATAGCAGATTATTTTTAATCTTGTATAGTAGATTATGTTTAATCTTGTATAGCAGATTATTTTTAATCTTGTATAGCAGATTATCTTTAATCTAGTATAGCAGATTATTTTTAATACTGTATAGTAGATTATTTTTAATCTTGTATAGCAGAATATTTTTAATCTTGTATAGCAGATTATTTTTAATCTTGTATTGCAGATTATTTTTAATCTTGTATTGCAGATTATGTTTAATCTTGTATAGTAGATTATTTTTAATCTTGTATAGCAGATTATTTTTAATCTTGTATAGTAGATTATTTTTAATCTTGTATAGTAGATTATTTTTAATCTTGTATAGTATATTATTTTTAATCTTGTATAGCAGATTGTTTTTAATCTTGTATAGTAGATTATTTTTAATCTTGTATAGTAGATTTTGTTTAATCTTATATAGCAGATTATTTTTAATCTTGTATAGTAGATTATTTTTAATCTTGTATAGTATATTATTTTTAATCTTGTATAGCAGATTGTTTTTAATCTTGTATAGTAGATTATTTTTAATCTTGTATAGTAGATTTTGTTTAATCTTGTATTGCAGATTATTTTTAATCTTGTATAGTAGATTTTTTTTAATCTTGTATAGCAGATTATTTTTAATCTTGTATAGCAGATTATTTTTAATACTGTATAGTAGATTATTTTTAATCTTGTATAGCAGAATATTTTTAATCTTGTATAGCAGATTATTTTTAATCTTGTATTGCAGATTATTTTTAATCTTGTATTGGAGATTATTTTTAATCTTGTATAGCAGATTATTTTTAATCTTGTATAGTAGATTATTTTTAATCTTGTATAGTAGATTATTTTTAATCTTGTATAGTAGATTATTTTTAATCTTGTATAGCAGATTATTTTTTAATCTTGTATAGTAGATTATTTTTAATCTTGTATAGTAGATTATTGTTTAATCTTAGTATAGCAGATTATTTTTAATCTTGTATAGTAGATTATTTTTAATCTTGTATAGTATATTATTTTTAATCTTGTATAGCAGATTGTTTTTTAATCTTGTATAGTAGATTATTTTTAATCTTGTATAGTAGATTTTGTTTAATCTTGTATAGCAGATTATTTTTAATCTTATATAGCAGATTATTTTTAATCTTGTATAGTAGATTATTTTTAATCTTGTATAGTAGATTATTTTTAATCTTGTATAGCAGATTATTTTTTAATCTTGTATAGTAGATTATTTTTAATCTTGTATAGTAGATTATTTTTAATCTTGTATTGCAGATTATTTTTAATCTTGTATAGTAGATTATTTTTAATCTTGTATAGCAGATTATTTTTAATCTTGTATAGCAGATTATTTTTAATACTGTATAGTAGATTATTTTTAATCTTGTATAGCAGAATATTTTTAATCTTGTATAGCAGATTATTTTTAATCTTGTATTGCAGATTATTTTTAATCTTGTATTGCAGATTATGTTTAATCTTGTATTGCAGATTATTTTTAATCTTGTATAGCAGATTATTTTTAATCTTGTATAGTAGATTATTTTTAATCTTGTATAGCAGAATTATTTTTAATCTTGTATTGCAGGATTATTTTTAATCTTGTCATAGCAGATTATTTTTAATCTTGCTATAGCAGATTATGTTTAAGTCTTGTATAGCAGATTATTTTTAATCTTGTATAGTAGATTATTTTTAATCTTGTATTGCAGATTATTTTTTAATCTTGTATAGTAGATTATTTTTAATCTTGTATAGTAGATTATTTTTAATCTTGTATAGCAGATTATTTTTAATCTTGTATAGCAGATTATTTTTAATCTTGTATAGCAGATTATTTTTAATCTTGTATAGTAGATTATGTTTAATCTTGTATAGCAGATTATTTTTAATCTTGTATAGCAGATTATTTTTAATCTTGTATAGTAGATTATTTTTAATCTTGTATAGCAGATTATTTTTAATCTTGTATAGCAGATTATTTTTAATCTTGTATAGCAGATTAATTTTAATCTTGTATAGGAGATTATTTTTAATCTTGTATTGCAGATTATTTTTAATCTTGTATAGTAGATTATTTTTAATCTTGTATAGTAGATTATTTTTAATCTTGTATTGCAGATTATTTTTAATCTTGTATAGTAGATTATTTTTAATCTTGTATAGCAGATTATTTTTAATCTTGTATAGCAGATTATTTTTAATCTTGTATAGTAGATTATTTTTAATCTTGTATAGCAGAATATTTTTAATCTTGTATAGCAGATTATTTTTAATCTTGTATTGCAGATTATTTTTAATCTTGTATTGCAGATTATGTTTAATCTTGTATTGCAGATTATTTTTAATCTTGTATAGTAGATTATTTTTAATCTTGTATAGTAGATTATTTTTAATCTTGTATAGCAGATTATTTTTAATCTTGTATAGTAGATTATGTTTAATCTTGTATAGCAGATTATTTTTAATCTTGTATAGCAGATTATTTTTAATCTTGTATAGCAGATTATTTTTAATACTGTATAGTAGATTATTTTTAATCTTGTATAGCAGAATATTTTTAATCTTGTACAGCAGATTATTTTTAATCTTGTATTGCAGATTATTTTTAATCTTGTATTGCAGATTATGTTTAATCTTGTATAGTAGATTATTTTTAATCTTGTATAGCAGATTATTTTTAATCTTGTATAGTAGCTTATGTTTAATCTTGTATAGCAGATTATTTTTAATCTTGTATAGCAGATTATTTTTAATCTTGTATAGTAGATTATTTTTAATCTTGTATAGCAGATTATTTTTAATCTTATATAGCAGATTATTTTTAATCTTGTATAGTAGATTATTTTTAATCTTGTATAGTATATTATATTTAATCTTGTATAGCAGATTATTTTTAATCTTGTATAGTAGATTATTTTTAATCTTGTATAGTAGATTTTGTTTAATCTTGTATTGCAGATTATTTTTAATCTTGTATAGTAGATTATTTTTAATCTTGTATAGCAGATTATTTTTAATCTTGTATAGCAGATTATTTTTAATCTTGTATAGTAGATTATTTTTAATCTTGTATAGTAGATTATTTTTAATCTTGTATAGCAGATTATTTTTAATCTTGTATTGCAGATTATTTTTAATCTTGTATAGTAGATTATGTTTAATCTTGTATTGCAGATTATTTTTAATCTTGTATAGTAGATTATTTTTAATCTTGTATAGTAGATTATTTTTAATCTTGTATAGCAGATTATTTTTAATCTTGTATAGTAGATTATGTTTAATCTTGTATAGCAGATTATTTTTAATCTTGTATAGCAGATTATCTTTAATCTAGTATAGCAGATTATTTTTAATACTGTATAGTAGATTATTTTTAATCTTGTATAGCAGAATATTTTTAATCTTGCATAGCAGATTATTTTTAATCTTGTATTGCAGATTATTTTTAATCTTGTATTGCAGATTATGTTTAATCTTGTATAGTAGATTATTTTTAATCTTGTATAGCAGATTATTTTTAATCTTGTATAGTAGATTATTTTTAATCTTGTATAGTAGATTATTTTTAATCTTGTATAGTATATTATTTTTAATCTTGTATAGCAGATTGTTTTTAATCTTGTATAGTAGATTATTTTTAATCTTGTATAGTAGATTTTGTTTAATCTTATATAGCAGATTATTTTTAATCTTGTATAGTAGATTATTTTTAATCTTGTATAGTAGATTATTTTTAATCTTGTATAGCAGATTATTTTTAATCTTGTATAGTAGATTATTTTTAATCTTGTATAGTAGATTATTTTTAATCTTGTATAGCAGATTATTTTTAATCTTGTATAGCAGATTATTTTTAATCTTGTATAGTAGATTATTTTTAATCTTGTATAGTATATTATTTTTAATCTTGTATAGCAGATTAATTTTAATCTTGTATAGTAGATTATTTTTAATCTTGTATAGTAGATTATGTTTAATCTTGTATTGCAGATTATTTTTAATCTTGTATAGTAGATTATTTTTAATCTTGTATAGCAGATTATTTTTAATCTTGTATAGCAGATTATTTTTAATACTGTATAGTAGATTATTTTTAATCTTGTATAGCAGAATATTTTTAATCTTGTATAGCAGATTATTTTTAATCTTGTATTGCAGATTATTTTTAATCTTGTATTGCAGATTATGTTTAATCTTGTATTGCAGATTATTTTTAATCTTGTATAGTAGATTATTTTTATTCTTGTATAGTAGATTATTTTTAATCTTGTATAGCAGATTATTTTTAATCTTGTATAGCGGATTATTTTTAATCTTGCATAGCAGATTATTTTTAATCTTGTATAGCAGATTATGTTTAATCTTGTATAGCAGATTATTTTTAATCTTGTATTGCAGATTATTTTTAATCTTGTATTGCAGATTATTTTTTATCTTGTATAGTAGATTATTTTTTATCTTGTATAGTAGATCATTTTTAATCTTGTATTGCAGATTATTTTTAATCTTGTATAGCAGATTAATTTTAATCTTGTATAGCAGATTATTTTTAATCTTGTATAGCAGATTATTTTTAATCTTGTATTGCAGATTATTTTTAATCTTGTATAGCAGATTAATTTTAATCTTGTATAGCAGATTATTTTTAATCTTGTATTGCAGATTATTTTTAATCTTGTATAGTAGATTATTTTTAATCTTGTATAGTAGATTATGTTTAATCTTGTATTGCAGATTATTTTTAATCTTGTATAGTAGATTATTTTTTAATCTTGTATAGCAGATTATTTTTAATCTTGTATAGCAGATTATTTTTAATACTGTATAGTAGATTATTTTTAATCTTGTATAGCAGAATATTTTTAATCTTGTATAGCAGATTATTTTTAATCTTGTATTGCAGATTATTTTTAATCTTGTATTGCAGATTATGTTTAATCTTGTATTGCAGATTATTTTTAATCTTGTATAGTAGATTATTTTTAATCTTGTATAGTAGATTATTTTTAATCTTGTATAGCAGATTATTTTTAATCTTGTATAGTAGATTATGTTTAATCTTGTATAGCAGATTATTTTTAATCTTGTATAGCAGATTATTTTTAATCTTGTATAGCAGATTA